>NW_012267359.1:3310626-3332305 GCF_000151885.1 Dipodomys ordii
TTCTTTTTGCTTATGTGGTGCTGAGGAATCGAACCCAGGGCCTCAGGCATGCAAGGCAAGCGCTCTACCACTGAGCCACCTTCCCAGCCCTCCAAGTATCTTATCTTGATCAATGGTTCACCCTCCCTCACCCCCCCACATATGTTTATAATTTTTTTTCCTGCCCGGGTATTGGGCTTGAACTCATGGCTTGGGCTCTGTGTCTGAGCTTTGTCAGCACCAGGTTAGTGTTTCACCACTTGAGCCCCAGCTCTGTTTCTACTTTTTCCTTTTTGTTGATTAATTGAAGGTAAGAATTCATGGACTTTTCTGCCCAGGCTGGCTTTGATCCTCAGATCTCAGCCTCCTGAGTAGCTAGGATTACAAGCATGAGCTACCAGCACCTGGCTTGTTCATGTATTTAAAAAATAAGAAAGTAATTAAGCAAAGCCTGGTAGCACATGCCTATACTTTTAGTTGCCTGGGAGAGAAAGATCAGGAGGAGAGAAGTTCAAGGTCAGGCTGGGCAAAAATTAATAAGAACTTAACAAACCAGAAGAGTGTGGTGTTCCATGCCTATAATCCCAGCTATGTGTGAGACAGAGCTAGGAGGATCTTGATTTGAGGAAAGCCCTAGGCCAAAAAATAACTAAAGCAAAAAAGGCAATGCCACCAAATACATTAAGCCAATATAACTTTTACATACAATAAATCCTTTTAGCTAAAATATTCACCAATAAAATGTGTGTGTGTGTGTGTGTGTGTGTGTGTGTGTGTGTCTGTGTGTCTGTGTCTGTTTGTCTGTGGGTCCTGTGGCTTGAACTCAGGGCCTAGCCACTGTCCCCGAGCCTTTTTTTTTCAAGGGAATTGTTCTACCATTTGAACTACAGTTCTACTTCCATATTTTGGGTGGTTAATTGGCACAAAGAGTGTCATGAACTTTCCAACCGGGCTCTCTTCAAACCAGGATCCTCAGATCTCAGCCTCCTGAATAGTTAGGATTACAGGTCATGAGCCATGGGTGTTTAGATAAAATATCTGTCTTATTTATTAGTGCATTTTAATTGTATAACGCAATAGGTTTTACCGTGATATTTTCCTACTTGTTCTTATAGGGAAACTTGTAAAGAAACCTCCCAAATAGCATCTCTTCCTCACTCACCCTGCCTTCTTAGGAGGACAAATACTCACTCTGCTGGGGTTTGGGCTGCAGTTGTCTGGCCTGTTGAAGAAGCAACATGGTATCAGTATGACTTCCTTGTGGTTCTCTGTCTCCTTAACTGTGTCTTATGTTCAGACCAACCTTGAGGGAAACGGAGATGTGGAGACGATCTGTCCCAACCAGTCAGGGCAGTAAGCTGAGGCCAGCCATACTTGTCCTCTTGTCCTCTACTGCAAGTCCTAAGACAAGCCCTTCTGGGGCCATTATCCCTTCATCCCTATGTACCCACCCCTCTTTTTTTGTTGATCTTGGGGCTTGAACTTAGGGTCTGGACATTGTCCCCAAGCTGTTTGCTCAAGGCTAGCACTATATCACTTGGAGGCATAGCTCCACTTCCAGTTTTCTGGTGGAAAACTGGGGATAAGCGTCTTAGGGTTTGGCTTCAGAAAAAATGACACCGCCCCATTTGAAAGGAAATGGAAGGACTTGAAAAAAATTCATATTAAGTGAAGTAAGCCAGACCCAAAGAAACATAGGTCCAATGATTTTCCTTATTTGTAATAATTAGTATACATCTAGGATAATCTTAGCAAAGGAGCAGAATAGCTTAATAGCTATGAACATATGATCATATAAGATGATGCTAAGCAAAATGAACTCCAAGACATGGACACAAGAGGTTTTTCTTTGTTGTTATTGTTCTCAATGTTCTACATGATTTCCTTTTTCTTTTATGTTTCCCCCCCTGTGGTTTATTCCCTGTTGGCACTGTATTCGATTTTGGTACCCTGGGTAATGTATATACGTTTATCTGAACTAGGGAAGGGAAGGGGAACAACAAAATGGGAGACAAAGAACGATGTGGGAACCTATGCAGTAGTGATACCCACAAGACAATATGTTGGAAATGATCTGTAAACTTGGGGGGAAGGGGGGGAGGGGAAGAGGAAGACGAATGAGGGGAGGGTAACAAGTTAGACAAGAAATGTGAGCTGGGCGCCGGTGGCTCACGCCTGTAATCCTAGCTACTCAGGAGGCTGAGATCTGAGGATCGAGATTCAAAGCCAACCCGGGCAGGAAGACCGTGAGACTCCTATCTCCAATAAACCACTAGAAAACCGGAAGTGGCGCTGTAGCTCAAGTGGTAGAGCGCTAGCCTTGAGCTGAAGAGCTGAGGGACAGCCCCAGGCCCAGAGTTCAAGCCCCGTGACCGACAAAAAAAAAAAAAAGTACTCACTACCTTACTTATGTAACTCTAACCCCTCTGTGCATCACCGTGACAATAAATTTTTTTAAAAAAGTCTTTGGGACTTTCCTGCCCAAGTAGGCTTCCAACTGGGATCTTCAGAGCTCAGCCTGCTAAGTAGCTAGGATTACAGGCATGAGCCACCAGTGCCTGGCACCTTCCTCTCTTCCTCTCTGTCTCTCCCCCCCTTTTTTGTTGTCAGTCATGGGGCTTGAACTCTGGGCTTGGTTTTTGACCCTCAACATTTCAGCTCAAGGCTAATACCTTACCATGTGAGACACAGCACCACTTATTGTTTTCTGAGTGGTTTATTGGAGATAAGAGTCTCACAGACATTCCTGCCAGGATTGGCTTAGAACCATGATCCTCAGATCTCAGTCTCCTGAGTAGCTAGGATTACAGGTGTGAGCCATCAATGCCCAGCTTCTTTCTCCCCTTCTTGACCTCCCTTCTTACCCTTACCCCACTCTCCTCATTTTTCTTCCTCTGTATTTTTCCCACTTTTTCCTTGCCCTCACCAAAAATCTTCTTTGGGTTTCCTTCTGTACTGTCTGTTTCTGGTCCCACAGACTGAGTTTCATGGTTGGAATCCTGTTCAGACTTCTGCTGCTTCCTTGGGCCATTCCTCACATCTCAGCTGCTCTTCTTTCCTTACTGGGATGATCTTGGCACCCTTCCTTCCTTTTTTGTTTCTTTGTTTTTGCCAGCCTTGAGGCTTGAATTTGAGGCCTGAGCGCTGTTCCTGAATTCTTTTGCTCAAAGCCAGTGCTCTACCACTTTGAGCCTCAGCTCCACTTTTGGCTTTTCAATGGTCAATTGGAAATAAGAGTCTCATGGACTTTCCTGCTCAGGCTGGCTTTGAACCTCCATCCACAGATCTCATCATCTTGAATAGCTAGGTTACAGGTGTGAGCCACAATGCCCAACTCGCACCCTTCTTGAAGACCATTTTTTTGGCAATACTTGAGAATTTACTTTAGTGCTGTGCTGTGTTCTAGCCATCCATTTGTCTGTCTTTGTGCAAGTACTGTGCTGTTTTGTTCACTGTAGCTCTGAGAAATTTTTATGAAACCAGGCAGTGCCATACTTCCACTCTTGGCTCTCAATTTCAGGAGATGAATTATTCATTTGGGAATACAATGGAAGGCCAACCCTGGGCCACTTACTTTTCTTTCTCCACCTGAGGAAGGCTATCAGTATTAACACCCTGGTTATGAGTATAACAGTGGCCACTGCCACCCCAACAATGGCTCCCAGACTCAGGAGTTGAGACTTTGAAACTGTGAAACCGGCTGAGGTAACTTCAGAGGCTACACTGGCGCTTCTCTTAATGGTGGTCTTCATCTGGGTGGTGGTCTTGATGGCTGGGGAAAGAAAGATCAGAAGTCAGCAGATTCTCCTGCAAGAGTGGGAATTTGTGAGTGACAGGTCAGATCTCGTCTTGTTCAGAGGAATATGGAGAGGGGAGCAGTTCTCAGAGATCCACTCAGAGAGGAAGAGGGGGAGGCTTAGACTCCAGATGAGCAGGGCTGGGTAGAGGGATGCAAGTGTTAGAGCAGCTGCCTAGTAAGTGCCAGGCCTTGAGTTCAAACTCCAGTACCTCCAAACAAACAAACACAAAAGGATTCCAAACAACCAAGTTTAAATCCTGACTCTACCATTTTTCAATAGTGAATAAGAAGTCACTTCACTACTCAGAAATAAATCATAAGAGTAGAACATTAAAGCTGGGCGCCGGTGGCTCACGCCTGTAATCCTAGCTACTCAGGAGGCTGAGATCTGAGGATCGAGGTTCAAAGCCAGCCGGGGCAGGAAAGTCCATGAGACTCTTATCTGCAATAAACCACTAGAAAACAGCGCCCAAGCCCAGAATTCAAGCCCCACAACCGACAAAAAAAATAATAGAACATTATTTTTTGTCATAAATCTATGTAACATAAAACAAACCATTTTAACCACCTGCAATTGTGAGTTTCAGTGGCACTACATACATTCATGTTGCTGTGCAGCCAATTCTTACTGTCCAATTCCTAAATGGAACAAACTAATAATGCTTATTAGAAATTTTTTTTTAAAAGCTGAGTGCTGGTGGCTCATGTCTATAATCCTAACTCCCCTGGAGGCTGAGGTCTGAGGACCATAGTTTAAGCAGCCCAGACAGGAAAGTCTGTGATACTCTTATCTCTAATAAAGTACTCAGAAAAGGCCAGAAGTAGCACTGTGCCTCAAGTAGTAGAGCATTAGCCTTGAGCAAAAAAGTTCAAGGACAGCACCTATGCCCTGAATTCAAGCCCTAGGACCAGAATTATCTACCTATCATTTATCTATCTATCTATCTATCTATCTATCTATCTATCTATCTATCTATCTATCTATCTATCTTATAACAAAAATATAAAACCCAGAACAATACTGTTTTATTTTTTTTAACTTTGGAATATGACTAAAGGAGTATTCTAAATTCATAGTACTAAATGCTTTTATTTCTTTTCTTTTTTTGTTTCTTTTATTTTTTATTTTTCTTTTGCTCAGGTCCTGAAGCTTGAACTTAGGGACTGGGTGCTGTCTAAGAACTTTTTCTTTTGCTCAAAGCTAAAGCTCTACCACTTGAGTGATAGTTCTTTTTGGTATTAATTGGAGATAAGGGTCTCATGGACTTTCCTGTCCTGGCTGGCTTTGAACTTCAATCCTCAGATCTCAGCCTCCTGGGTAGCAAGCCTGAGAAGCATGAGCAACTATCACTAAACTAGCTAAATGCTTGCCTTTGTGTGTGTGTGTGTGTGTGTGTGTGTATGATGTGTGTGTGTGTGTGTTTGCACTTGTGCTCTCACTTGTCTTTTTTGCTAAAGGCTAGTGCTCCACCACTTGAACAATACCCCCACTTGTAGTTTTCACTGATTAATTGGTGATATGAGACTCTCTTCTGGTCATAATGTTTCTATCTGTACAAAGTGAGCATGCCTACTGCTATTGTAGTGTGGGGCTATAAGAGAGTAATTAATGCATGCATGGTGCTAGGCCAGCGGGTTTCTTCCTGAAAGTGGGCAGATGCTGCAAAGGAGTGCATCATGGCAGATAAGAAACCCAGTGACTAGAAGAACATGTGGGCTTGTTTGGGAGAGGGGGCCTGGTGAGAGGTAGGAGAAGAAAAGTAGAAGAGAAGAAGGGAGGGGAGAGGAGTCCCTGGGGCAGGGAAGGGTGAAAGAGGTGCTCTGGGGAAGAGAGGGGGAAGATTGAAGGTGAGGGCACAGGAGATGGTGTGAGGTTACAGCAGGCCTAGAGACCAAGGAGACCATCCATCAGACACCTGTTGTGCATTCTGGGATGAGCTCAGGCCTATGGAAAGAGCAAGAGTTGATGCAGATAACACAAAATGAAGGCAGGATGAATCTTAGAGAAGTCAACTTAACCTGCAAGTCAGGGAACAGGCAGGGATGGACTGCTGGTGATACTTTAGAGCATGGACTTTTGTGGCAGAGCTGAGACCTAAGGCATGGGATTGGGGTGAAACTTAGGGGCCACTGGAAGGCAAAGGGGATGGTAATTGTTAAGAGGAAACAAAGAATAACACTGACAGGGTCCTGAGAAGGAGTCAGAATTCAGGGAGAGGAAAGTGAGAAGATTTGAAGTGTGAGGACTGAGGGGGTGTGGAGCTAGGTGTGGGGAGGAGGGGTCTTACCTTCAGTGATGGTGAGTTTGGTCCCACGGATGGATCACCATAGCTGCTTGCCCTCATTCTTTGTCTTCAATTGGATGTGGCAGTATTATGTGGTGTCGTCCTCCTTCTGCAGGTTGGAAATAGAAAGGAAGCCTGAGTTCTTGTCCTTTGCGATGTTCAGGACCAGCTGGTCCTTAAAAATGCTCATGGATGAAAGGTGGGGTCATGTTGTAGATGAACTCCCCGTGGAATAACTTCCATCTCCAAAACAGATTCACCTCAGGATCTGAGGCCAACTCCCAAGGGTAGAAGAAGCTGAAGGGGATTTCAACAGAGACTCCCAGGGTGGCAGAGATTTGTTCAGGCTGGGTCATCCCATAGTTTCTGCTTCTGAGGAAGAGGAAAGAATGTGAAGCAAGGCCCTGCCAGAGGGGAGGTAGACGCTAACCCTAGATATTCCTTGCACCTGCATTCCCAGGGTTTGGTGGGACAGATGGCAGGGTTGACCCTCTCCAGGCTTGGGAGAGGAAAGTGGCTGAAGGGTTGGTTCTGGCCACCTCCTCCCACACAGCCCTCTGCACATGCCCAGCCCCCAGGCTCCCTGTGGCTTGATGGTTGTGGCCACTCACCAGCTGTCAGGACTCCTGCAGGCAGTAGCAGCAGTGCCACCAGGACCCACCTCATGGCTGGTCTCCTCTGGGGAGGAGGCCTGCTGAGTGCCACAGCCGGAGAGGAGGCCCTGACAGAACCCTGGGGGCTTGCACAAGTGGGGTGAGTGTCACGTGGGGATTTTGGGTCAGACTGCTTCTCCCCAGGGGTGAAGGAGGATGTTCACTTTCCCATCCCCACCTCCTTGTGGTCCACAACTTCCTTCACCATGTGGCTTCTCCTTTTCTTAAAGGGCAGAAGGGCCTCTTTTGTGGTCATTGAGAAAACAGCCCTCCAGCCTCCACCTGCCATTTGGTGCTGAGAGACTCACCTTGCCCTTGGCCTCACCTGTCCCAACTTGGCCACCTGCCTTGTCTGATCCTTCATCATGGCCTGTGCAGTCTCCACTTCCCCTTCTCATCCTTCTCCTCACCCTTCCTCTCCCAATTTCCCTGCCTCCCCATCTCTGTGTGTCTCTGTCCTTGACTCTTGTCCCCCAGTCTCTCCTCCCAGGGGAAGGGGCTGCCCCAGGCCAGGGCTGGCTCCTTCAGAGAGAGGAAGGTGAGCACGAGTCTCAGCTCTGCTCCCAGAGCCAGGTCTTAGAACGGATGAGGAAGATGATGGTCCTGGGACCCACTGGAACACCAAGGCCCACTGGTGTGTGTTTTTTCCTTGTCTTCCCCTCCAGGCTGGATCAGGACCCTGCAGTTTTCAGGTGTGCAGGCTGCTTCTCTTGCAACTGGCTGCCACCTTCCTCAGGTGCAGAGATGACTCACTCAGTGACTCTGGGTGTCACACTGCCCTGAGGTACCTTTGTGCCCTCCTGCCAGACCTTGTAAGTGTCACAGGGTGGGTTTGGTTCTGGACTGCGGGATCCACTTTAGTCTTCTGCTGAGTTGAGGCTCTGGCCTGGCTGCATGGCACAGTCTCTGGATGCCAAGGTTGGAATACCAGTGTTCCAGCAATGGGGACCCTAGGAGGGTCCCAGATCCTTGCTTGGGCAGGGGGTAAAGACTCAGAGCAGCAACGAGTCACACATTTCCAGTCCATGGCACACTCTGACACAAATGAGAGGAGAGGGTGGAGGTTTGGTGATTCACAGGCTGGTTCTGTGGGAGTCTGTGCCCACCTGTGCCCAGGAGGAGCCTGGTGTCAGCTTAACGAGGGGACAGGGAAGATGGGATTATGTGTGAGAAAGTATCATGCGGCCATCACTGTGTGCAGAGGGTAACTTCCCTTTTTCCTCAACTTCCCCTTAATCTTTGCTGCCTCTTTCATACTGCTCCCCATGCTGGCCGGGCTGTCCCTGTTTTCTCTCCCCATGTGCTTTCTTTTCTTCCCACAGGTCAGATGTTCTGGGGACCCCTGGAACTATGCTGGTCTCCAAAGCCCCATTGCTTTGTTCTGTTTACCAACATTTTTGGATGGAACATGTTGATCTCTCCATTGGGGAAACTGAGACACTGAGCCTTTGGGCTGAATTGGTCCCTTATGAGAAGGTAGTCACCAGAGAAAGTGCAGGGCCTTCCAGGGAGGGGACCTCCAGGGAGGGGCCTGGCAGCTTGGCAGCCACCCTCAGAGGTGCATTTTGGCCTTGTGCAAGTCATCTACTCAATTGGGAATGGTCTCACATTATGCTCATGGGACATTTCCACGCTGTCTTCTGTAGTGTGGACGCCCTACCAGCAACAGTGTGGGGAGGTGATTTATCTGGGTCTGGGAGGCACCTGGGACCCTGGTGCTCACATGGCTGTGGGGAGAGGCAGATTTGGAGGCTAAGGTGGGCTTCATAGTCCATATTTTAAGAGCATCTGTGGCCTCCCTCATTGGGTCCCTATCACCAGTTCTAAGGCCAAGCAATCTTTTATTTTCTTTTAATTCAGTACTGGGGTTTGAAATCATGGCAGATACTCTGTCACTGAAACTAAGGTTCTAGTCCCCTTTTTCCATTGGATATATTTGAGTTATACTTTATGCCCCAGCCTGTGGTGGGCTGTGATTCTCCTACTTGTGCTACCTTCTACACTAGGGATACTGTGCCCAACCATTGGTCAAGATGCAGTCTCATGTACTCGTGTGTGTGTGTGTGTGTGTGTGTGTGTGTGTGTGTGTGTGTGTGTGTGTGTGTGTTTTGGTCCTGGGCTTAAACTCAAGGCCTGGCTCTGTCCCTGAGCCTCTCTGTGTTTAAAGCTAGCCACTCTACCACTTGAGCATGCATTACTTCTGGCTTTTTTATGTGGTACTGAGGAATCAAACCCAGGCTTAATGTGATGCTAGGCAAGCACTCTACCACTAAGCCACATTCCCAGCCTCCTGTGCTTTTTTTTTTTTTTTTGCCTGGGCAAAAAGTTGGCCTTGAGCTGAATTCTCCTGCTATTTGCTTCTCCAACAGCTAGGATTACAGTCTTCTCTCAAGGTGATCTTTTAAATCTTTGTAATTCACTGAAGGTAACCGGGAGTTGATGGGGCAAGCCTGTAACCCTAGCTACTCAGAAAACCATAGGTTCATGCCTATAATGCCCAGGCTCAGAGTTCAAGCCCCATGACCACCACCACCACCAACAACAAAAAAGAATCAGGAGAAGGTGTGTGCTGGTGGCTCACGCCTATAATCCTAGCTACTTAAGAGGCTGAGATCTGAGGATCATGGATCAAAGCCAGCCTGGGCAGGAAAGCCTATGAGACTCTTATCTCTAATTAACCACCAGAAAACCAGAAGTGGAGCTGTGACCCCAAATGGTAGACCACTGGCCTTGAGCATAAAAGAGCTTAGTGACAATGCCCAGGCATGAATTTAAGCTCCACAACCTACAAAATAATGATAGTAGTAGTAGTAGTAATAATAATAATAATAACAGCTCACTGAAGATGACTTTGAGGTCATCCTATTCTTTCTTCGTACAGCCCAGACAATTTTATCTCCAAAACAAATTTTCAACCTCTCCCTTTCATTCCATCCACCTTCAACCTTCGTTGGTTCTCCCATGCCAATCTCCCACCTCTTTCTTTTCTTTTCTTTTGTCAGTCATGGGGCCTGAACTCTGGGCCTGGGCACTGTCTCTCAGCGCTTCAGCTCAAGGCTAATGCTCTTCCATTTGAGCCACAGTGCCACTTCTGGCCTTTTCTGCTTATATGGTGCTGAGGAATTGAACCCAGGGCCTTATGCATTCAAGACAAACACTCTATCACTGAGCCACCTTCCCAGCCTCCCACCTTTTTCTTGAGGCCTTATTTGGAATTCCATTTGCAGAGAGAATTCCTTCCTAGTTCATCCTGATCTTCTCCTTTGAGATTTCTAATGCTGTCTGCTTATTGACCTCCCTAGCCTGATATGTGACAGACCCCACTGCCTTAGTGAACAGTTCCAGCAGCTGGAATTCTGAAGCAGTGAAATGAGTCAGGATTCTCTAGATAGGAATCAACAGAAGGCCGGGCGCCAGTGGCCCATGCCTGTAATCCTAGCTACTCAGGGGGCTGAGATCTGAGGATCGAGGTTCAAAGCCAGCCTAGGCAGGAAAGACAGTGAGACTCTTCTCTCCAACAAACCACCAGAAAACCAGAAGTGGCACTGTGGCTCAAGTGGTAGAGTGCTTGCCTTGAGCTGAAGAGCTGACGGACAGTGCCCAGGCTTAGAGTTCAAGCCCCATGACCAATGACGACGATGACAACAACAACAACAACAACAACAAAAGAATCAACAGAAGGTATGTGCTGGTGGCTCATGCCTATAATCCTAGCTACTTAGGAGGCTGAGATCTGAGGATCACGGATCAAAGCCAGGCTGAGCAGGAAAGTCTGAGAGATTCTAAACTCCAATTAATCACCAGAAAACCGCAAGTGGCGCTGTGGCTCAAGTGGTAAAATGCTAGTCTTGAACGGAAGAGCTGAGGGACAGGGCCGAGGCCCAGAGTTCAAGCCCCACCACTAAATTAAAAAAAAAAAAGAATTAACCGAATATACATGTGATTCTATGTCTGTGTGTGTAATGTATATAATAACTATGTATGTGTGTGTGTAGATGTAATTTTCAGAGGGGTTATTAGTTTGGTTTACAGAACTGAGTCCCACAGTGACTGTCTGTACTCCGAGTACCAGAACCCAATAGCTGCGCAGTCCCAGAAGCCCCAAGCCCCAGGACTTGAGGGACCAGGGTTGTAGCCCCAGGCTAGGATGGAAGGCTCCCTTGAGAGTCTGCAGTGAGTCCACCTTGAAATCTGAAGATGAGGGCTGGGAAGGTGGCTCAGTGGTAGAGCGCTTGCATTGCATGCATGAGGCCCTGGGTTCGATTCCTCAGCACCACATAAGCAAAAAGAAAAAAGCTGGAAGTGGCTCAAGTGGTAGAGCACTAGCCTTGAGCTGAAGAGCTGAGGGACCACGCCCAGGCCCAGAGTTCAGGCACCACAACCGGACCCCCACAAAAAAAAAATCTGAAGATGATGAGTCTGATACCAACAAGTGATGGCAGTGTTTTCTGGGTGCTGGCTGGTTGGCTGCCTCCTCCTTCCACCTTTGTTCCATGGGGGTCCCCAGTCTATTAGCAAACTGGGAGGATGGGCCCTCCTCAGTGTCTGTTCCACATGCCAATCACTCCTGGAACCGCCCTCACAGACACCCAATAGGTGGGCTTTCCCAATCTCCTAGGCATCTCTCAAGCCAATCAAGTTGAAGATGCAGATGAACCAACATAGAAAGACAGAAGATGGCAATGTAGGGAGAGGGAGTTGGGAAGAGGACAGGGGGAGGCAGCAGACTAGAGCATGGGAGAACTTTGTTCAGAGAGCCCTGCTGGCTGGTCCTCTGTGGACATCCAACGTGTTAGCAGCCTCTTTGTGTTCCATGCTCTGCATCCTCTCCCTGGCCTGACAAATAGGACCCCTGCAGATTTGGTCAGAACAAGCAGGCAGGGGTGAGGAGGAGGGGAGGGGAGGAAGAGGGTGGACAGAGGGGTGGAGTGGGGGGAGGGGGAGGGATAGAATATTTGTGGATGGAGGATTTAGGGTGTGGTGTGTGTGTGTGTGTGTGTGTGTGTGTGTGTGTGTGTAGAGGAGACCCAGGGCTTGAGCTGGCAGAGGCCAGGCCAGGGAGGATTGAACAGGCTGTTGAGCTGAAGCAGGGTGGACAGGGGGCAGTAAAGCTCCAGGACCCTGGGTTATTTTTGGGCTGCACTGGCCAGGAGCTGGATAGAGTAGAAAACAGAGGGCCTGGGGAGACAGGATTGTGGTAGGTGTGGTGGGGCTGCAGACATCTGTGCAGCCCCCTTTGTGGGACAGAGAATGGAGGAGCAGTCTCCAGCAACCTCTGTTTTGGGGCCATCCTCGTCCATGGGGACCCACCAGATGCTACCCCTGTCTAGGGGCCACCAAACATCCTTTAGGCCTTCTTTCCCCTGAAGAGCCTCTCCCTCCTCCCCTGGCTCTGAGATCCCTGAGTGCCCCACCTCTGTTCCAGGACAGCTCGGAAATACTTAGTTCTGGTTCTTGGGTAGCCAAGCCTAAGCAAGACAGCCTAAGCAGAGTGGCTCAATATGGGGGAGTCATCTAGCTTGCAATCTTCAGTGCCTCAGGCCCTTTGCCCTTCTTAGGTATCCCATTAGCAAAGGGAGAAAGAGGTGACCAAATCCCTCCCATCCCACCTTCCCTGTCCCTGCCACACCAATACATTCCCTGCTAATGTGGTTCTCCTTTGCTTCTACCCTGGCTCCTAGACACTTGGATGTTAAGGCCATTTGTGGGACAGAAACCATCTGGCACCGGCTTTGGTTGATCCACTACTCACTCCTGTGGCCACAAATGCAGGCTAGGGTGTGGGGACATCTATCAGAAGCCTAAGAATGAAAGATGCCACAGAAGGGGGGAGAGGGAGCAGAGGCCTGGATGGGAGAGGACAATTCCCACATGCCTGTCTAGGGCTCTAGGCCCTGGAGGATCAAGGGAAGAGGTAGGGTCAGGGCTGCTGTGGCCTGGCTGCCAGCTTCAACCTCCCTGTCTGGAAGAATCCATCTCCCACCTACCATGTAACACCTGCCACCTCTAAAGAGCAGCTTGAGGGGAGCTCAGGCCACAAGAGGAAGGTCACCAACAGCCATGGGGTTGTGGGGAGGGATGGCGCGGAAATTTCAAAATTGTTCTCCAAGCCCTTGAGGAAGTCTGGCTTTTAAAAAAAATATAGGTGGGCACTGGTGGTTCACGCCAGTAATCCTAGTTACTCAGGAGGCTGAGATCTGAGGATCACCATTCAAAGCCAGCTCAGGCAGGAAAGGCCGAAAAACTCATCTCCATTAAACTACCAGAAAACTTCAGAAAACCAGAAGTGGGGCTGTGGCTTAAGTGGTAGAGCCCTAGCCTTGAGCTAAAGAGCTGGGGGACAGTGCCTAGGGCCAGAGTTCAATCTCCATAGCTGACAACAACAACAACAAAAACTATGGGCTGGATGCTAGCTCACACCTATAAATCTAGCTATTCAGGAGGCTGAGATCTAAGGATCACAGTTCACAGCCAGTCCATGTAGGAAAGTCCATGAGCACCAAAGAGCTAGAAATCCAGGTGAATGGGAGAGCCCTGGACTTGAGTGAGAAAAGCTTAGGGCACAGTGCTAAGGCCTGAGTTCAAGCCCCAGTACCGGGAAAAGGGAAAATTAGTATGTGACTCAATAAGTCTTCTTTTCAGTGGTACTGAGCATTGAACTCAGGGCCTGCCACTTGTTAGACAAACACTCTACCTCTTGAGCTAGAGTTTTGCTTTTAGTTTTTAGATAGACTCTCATGCTAGCTTGCTTCAAATCAAGATCCTTTTACTTCCACATTTCAAGTAGGTGGAATTACAGGTATGCAACATCATGCCCACAAGTGTGTATGTGTGTGTATGCGTGTGTGTGTGTGTGTGTGTGTGTGTGTGCACGCATGTACGCATGGGACAGCTTGAATTCAGGGTCTGGGCACTGTCTCTAAGCTTTTTTGTTCAAGGCTAGTGTTCTACCACTTGAGCCAAAGCTCTACTTCTAGCTTGATGCTGATTAATTGGAGAGAAGTCTCACAGACTTTCCTGCCTGTTCTGGCTGCAAAACCATGATCTTCAGATCTTAGGCTCCTGAGTATCTAGGAATACAGAACTGAGCCACTGGAGCCTGGCTCCATGCCCAGTTTTAAATTTGTCCTTTTCCTATTTTCTGTTCTACCTGTAGAATCCAACTTTGCCTGGTCCCAAGTCAGGCAACAAGCAGACCAAAAAAGCCAAACCTACAGGTAAGCAAGCCAGCTAGAAGTGAGGTAGGTCTCACAGTATGAGGGGAGCTGACTGACTCAGTTCCAGGACCTGAGAAAGCAGGCAAGAATGCTGATGGACACAGGAAGGAAGTTAGAGCCCCTTCATTTGCATGCTTTCTAAAATCTTAGGTTCAGTGTAAGGGGGGGAGTTTCAATTTTTAGTGAAGAAGGCTGACTTCCTGGAGAAAGTAGACTCTGAGGAGAATTACAAAGAAAAGAAGGTCTAATGCGGGGGGGGGGGAGTCAGGAAGGTTGGGAAACTGGAAGCCACACAGAGAATAGACCGGACTGAAAATAAGCAGAAGATTGTAATAGGACAGGGACTAGATGTGGAGACCATTTGTCCTTGGCAAGATGTTAATTAGAAACAAATTGCCTTCATTTTTGGGGATAGGAGGTATGGGCCCCTCAAAAAGAGAATGAAGGGGAAATTTCTGGGCAGTGAATCTGTGGATGCCTCTGCACCCATCTCTGAGAAGGAAGAAGAGCCAAGGAATCTGGACCAGCCAGGTGAGGCTTAGGATGATAAGAACTTGGGGAAATGAAGTTCATGTTTGCATCTCTTCCCTTTCCCAGTCATTTCTGAACAATTCCACAGCTAAGAAGGAATGAAATACAGAATGAAAGAGAAAGTCTCATATTGTATGCATCATACACTGTAGAAAAATAGAGAGGTTATTGGTCAGAATGACTGCAGAGCTGGCAACATGCATGCTTCCATGTTTGTTCCTTCTAATTCTTCCCATAGCTTTATGACTCTAGCTATTTTAACTGTAAGGAAACAAGGCTCTCAAAAGTTTAAAATTTGTTCAAGACCACATTCAGCATATGACTGATAAATATCTGAAATCCAAACGTGTGTTCTTTGTACTGAAAAAGATGATCTTTTTCAAAGTTTTTTTTTGTTTTGATACAAGACTTTATGAATTAGACTTGTAAGAAGTCAGGGTAGGTCAGGTGGCAGTGGCTTATACCTGTAAACCTAGTTAGTTGGGATGCTGAGATCTGAGGATCATGGTTCAAACCCAGAGGGGACAGGAAAAGTCTGTGTGAGACCCTCATCTCCAGTTAACCACAAAAAGCCAGAAATAGAACTGTTTTTTAAATAGTAGAGTACTAGCATTGAGCAAAAGAACTCAGGGACAGTGCCCAGGCTTCAAGTTCAATCCCTGGTACCAAGCATGTGTGCACGTGCGTGGGTGTGCATGTGTGAGCACAAATGCACGCGCGTGTGCACACACACACACACACAAAGTCAGGATAGACAGCTTCATTCCATTTATTTAGGTTGTAAGAACAAGTTTCAAGTTCCCCAAAGCAAGGCCTCAGTACCCAGATTGTCTAAGGAAAAAGAAATTAGAATGGTACCCAGGCCCCACCAGTTTGTCACGGACAGGGTTTCTTGTTGGGAAAATCTTAGCCTCCACACCCAGAACTACTAGCTGAGGAGGTTATTAATGTCCCAGCTGAGGATGGAGAGTCCAGTGACCTGGACTTTGAATATCTCCTGGAAGATGCTGGGAGAGAGGCAGAGGAGCAAGGGGAGCTGCAACACAGAGGCGCAGAGGACTTCCCTATGGCCTTCTCTGAGTGGAGCTGTGCTCCCACTCTGCTCCTTTTCTCTAGAGCTGAAGGGAGAGACTTGGCGCCCTATCCCTGAGCAGCTGTTGAATCTTGGGAGTTGTTCATTCCATATCAAGTTCCCATCAGAGCTGCACAGGTACTGTGTTAATAAGGTAGATCTGGTTAGTTTTGTGTCTAACTGTGTGTTCCTTTCAGCTTCTTTTCTCTCCTTCTGGTGGCACTGTGGCTGGATGCTGTCCAGCATGGGAAGCTGGGAAGAAAACTGGGGCCTGATTCCTGGGAAAAACTCCAGAAGGGCAGGTCTGGGTTCTTATTGTGGCTCAGCTCCTTCCTAGCTGTCTCCAAGGCCTTGGGAAAGCCTTTCAACTACTTGGCTTTTCTCTCTCTACCTCCTGGGCACATTATCTGCCTGTGGTTGCTGCTGCTCTATTAAAGGATCTCCATGCAAACAGTCCCCATGCATGTCAGTTATGGTGAAGGTTCAATTATGGATAGATACAGAAGCAGACCTTGGGTCTTGGCCCAGCTACTGGAGTCCAACATTTGTATTTCTCTCATCTGAGAATCACGGAAGAAAGGTGTCTGGAGAGAAGTCTTGGATGTGACTTATTTAGGAGAGTTCATTTTCTTTTAAAAATAACCTTTATTTAACATGTGAATTACAGAAAACATATAAGCAAAGAACCAAATATTAGTCCCACAAACAATTCAGTTGGACATGACTGTCTAGATCCTCCATAGACACACACTAATCCCTTTTCGATAACTGATATCATATGGTATGTATCATCCTTTCCCAAAAGTTATGAATTCAACAATGCTGTTTATTTTTAGGAAAAGGAACAGAAATAGAAGGTCCTGCCCATTTTTCTCTTAGAGAAGTCATTTGGGTATTCTGAGGGTATTTTATTTTGGCAGGATTAGGAAATTGAAGTGAAAACTGGATCAAATGGTTACTTCATTTCCTATATGGCCTTCAAACTGTCTGACTTGTGAGTTGTCTGCCTCTGGCCTTGATCATTGGGAGCTGTGAATTTTGCTATTAAAAGTGAAGGACTCTTAAGGCTCACTCATTTGGTCTTTAGGACAGAGTACAGGGTCATCTCCTCCTGGGTGTTTCCATGGAGCGGAGGGCCAGAAGGCATTCTCGGTGAGGAGTTGGAGAGGGTGAGGACGGCATAGACAGTGCTCTCATTCTGGGTGAGCATCAAGAGAAGGTTAGACAGGAGACAGAACTGCCCCTGACTAGCAGCCTATATCCCAAGTGCCTTGCTCCCACCCAGCTCCCCATCCTTCACCCCACCTCCTCTCATCTCCTTTCTTTTAGAGCTTAGAGCTGCTTACCTTGGGGCTCTGTTGGGGCTCTGTATGTTGTCCTAGGGAGAAGAACACGAGGGAGTATTGAATGGAGGTGTGACAAGGAAGCACACAGATGGCAAAGGATGCCGGAGAGACAGCAGCTGCCAGGTTAAAGGCAGAGTCACGTGAGTGGGATGAGGTGAAGAGTGGGAGAGAGGAAAGGACTGAAAGGAGGGTGGTGTGCAGATGTATTTAGGGTGTTTGGAGAGAATGAAGGGCCAAGGGTAGAAATGGGGGAAAGATGGTATACAACTTACTTTCATAGGCAATATTTTCATATTTCTCTTCAGTGTTTTGAGAGACTTCCCTGCAGGGGCACAGGAGGATGGGAAGGATATTAGAGGCCAGTCATGAATGAATTCAGACTGATTCTATTTGAGGGGGTGTCTGCCACCTGCCCTGACACTCTCAGGGTGAACCTGAGGGTGTTAAGCTTTCAGAACAAGGCTGCCTGGAAGGTGAATAATGGAGAAACCCTTGGCAGCATGCCCCTCAGTACTAATCAAAGGTAGGTTATTTTATGCAAATGGCTTGCATAATGATGGAGGAGGGGAAGAGGGAACACAGGAAAAATGTGAAGTGCCAATGCTGTTTTCATCTGAATGCACTGCTTCTGCTAAAACTAGCAGAAACACACACACACACACACACACACACACACACACACACACACACAGAAAGGACAGTTTTAGGGCCCCCAGCAGGTGGGCAGGGTGGGTTCCTGGAAGGAAAGTGGAAGGAACTGCTGCTACCCTAAGAATGCATAAAGGCAGGGAGAGGAAGGTTGGAGGGAGACTTTGTGTAGTAAAAGTATGATTTTTTGTGTGTTTGTGTGTATGTGCCAGTACTGGGGATTGAAGTCAGAACCTGTATCCTTGCTTGCCTTTTTCAGATTTTCAGGTAGCCAGGACTACACATCTGACTTGCTGGTCTGATACTTTTTTTTTTTTTTTTGGTCGATCCTGGGGCTCTACCGCTTGAGCCACAGCACCACTTCCAGTTTTCTAGTGGTTTATTGCAGATAAGAGTCTCATGGACTCTCCTGCCCGGACTGGCTTTGAACCTCAATCCTCAGATCTCAGCCTCCTGAGTAGCTAGGATTACAGGCATGAGCCACCGGCGCCCGGCTTCTAACTGACACTTTATCATGTGAGCCACATTTGCACCTGTGGCTTTTGGCTGGTTAATTGGAGGTAAGAGTCTTTTGGAACCCTGATGCTGGTGGCTCAGGCCTATAATCCTGAGGATCACAGTTCAAAGCCATCACAGGTAGGAAAATCTGTGAGACCCTTATCTTCAATCAATCACTAGAAAACCGGAACTGGCACTGTGGCTCAAAGTATCAGAGCATAAGCCTTGAGCAAAAAGAGCAAAGGGACAGTACCCAACCCTGAGTTCAAGCTCCACGATCAACCAAAAAAACAAAACAAAACAACAACAACAAAAAAACCCTTCAGTTGGTCTGCCTGGGCTGGCTTTGAACCATGATCCTCAGTTCTCAGCCTTTTGAGTATTTAGGATTATAGTGCCTGACAAAGAATGGAAGAATGATAATGAAAAAGGGCAGGAGGAAAGGAAGGAGAGATGGGAGAGTGAAAAGGAAAGAGAGCTAGAAGAGCTGGAGCAGAGTATGCCTAGAGGGGCCGTAGTATGTTCATCAGAGGAAAGGATGTATGGGGCAGAAAGAAGAAAAATATAGGCTCAGTGGTAGAGTGCTTGCCTTGCATGCATGAGGCCCTGAGTTTGATTCCTCAGGACCACATAAATACAAAAAAATTAATAGAGTTAAAAAGAAGTGGGCTGGGAAGGTGGCTCAGTGGTAGAGCGCTTGCCTTGCATGTATGAGGCCTTGGGTTTGATTCCTCAGCACCACATAAGCAAAAAGAAAAAAGCCGGAAGTGGCGCTGTGGCTCAAGTGGTAGAGCGCTAGCCTTGAGCTGAAGAGCTGAGAGACAGCGCCCAAGCCCAGAGTTCAGGCCCCAAAACCGGACCCCCCCACAAAAAAAAGAAAGAAAAAAAAAGAAAAATATAGGTGAGAATCAATGGGCTGGAGATGTGGCTCAAATGGTAGAACATTGGCCTGTCAAGTTCAAGTCCCTGAGTTCAAACCCCAGGCACAGCCTCTTCTCTAAAGAGTCCATACCAAAAGCTAAAAAGAGAAGAGGGTAAGATGTGCCACGGAAGATGATTACATATAATGAAGCCTTTTAGTTAAGATATTCACCTATAAGATGTGGGGTGTTTGTGTGCACGCGCGTGCGTGCATGCACACCCACCCACCAAAGCTATCTTCAAACCATGATCCTCAGATCTCAACCTCCTGAATAGTTAGGATTACTGGCCATGAACCACAGGTGCTCAGATAATATATCTGTCTTATTTATTAGCACATGTTAATTGTACAAAGTAATTGGTTTCATTGTGATATTTTCCTACTTGTTTTTATAGGGGAAACTTGTAAAGAAGCCCCCCAAACCAGCACTTCTGTCCCACTGGCCACATATCTTTGGGAGGACAAATACTCACCCTGCTGGGGTTTGAGCCGTAGTTGTCTGTCCTGTAGAAGAAAAACATGGTGTAAGTATGATTTCCGTGTGATCCTCTGTCCCCCTCTTAACTGTGTCCTATGTTCAGACTAACCTTGAGGGAAACAGGGACATGGAGATGCTCTGCCCCAACCAGTCAGAGCAGTAAGCTGAGGCCAGCCATACTTGTCCTCTTACCCTCCATTACAAGTCCTAAGACAAGCCCTTCATTCCTGTCACTCTGCTTTTCTGTCTCTATTTTGTTGTTGTTGTTGGTTATGGGGCTTGAATTCAGGGCCTGGATGTTGTTCCTGAGCTTTTTGCTCTACCACTTTGAGTCATCATTCCATTTTCAGTTTTCTGGTGGGTGACTAGAGATGAGTCTTAAGGACTTTACTGCTGTGCTGGCTTCCAACTATGATCCTCTAATCTCAGTCTCCTGAATAGCTGGGATGACAGGCATGAGCCACCAGTGCCAGGCAGGTAACTTGCATTTTTAACAACCATCTTATATATTTATAATGCAAGTGCATTCTAAAACACACCCATTGAGAAGCACAATGAGAGGCCAACCCTGGGCCACTTACCTTTCCTTCTCCACCTGAGAAAGGCCATCAGTACTAGCACCCCAGTTATGAGCATAGCTGTTGCCACTGCCACCCCAACAATGGCTCCGAGACTCAGGGGCTGAGACTCTGAGACTGTGAAGCCAGCTGAGGTAACTTCAGAGGCTACACTGGTGCTTCTCTCAGTGGTGGTCTTCATCTGGGTGGTGGTCTTGATGGCTGGGGAAAGAAAGATCAGAAGTCAGCAGATTCTCCTGCAAGAGTGAGAATTTGTGAGTGACAGGTCAGATCTCATCTTGTTCAGAGGAATATGGAGAGGGGAGCAGTTCTCAGAGATCCACTCAGAGAGGAAGAGGGGGAGGCTTAGACTCCAGATGAGCAGGGCTGGGTAGAGGGATGCAAGTGTTAGAGCAGCTGCCTAGTAAGTGCCAGGCCTTGAGTTCAAACTCCAGTACCTCCAAACAAACAAACACAAAAGGATTCCAAACAACCAAGTTTAAATCCTGACTCTGTACCATTTTTCAATAGTGAATAAGAAGTCACTTCACTACTCAGAAATAAATCTCGGGGAGCTGGGCATTAGTGGCTCACACCTATAATCCTAGCTACTCAGGAGGCTGAGATCTGAGGATCGAGGTTCAAAGCCAGCTGAGGCAGGAAAGTCCATGAGACTCTTATCTGCAATACACCACTAGAAAACTGGAAGTGGTGCTGTGGCTCAAGTGGTAGAGTGCTGCCTTGAGCTGAAGAGTGCAGGGACAGCACCCAAGCCCAGAATTCAGGACCCATTACTGACAAAAAAAAAAAAAAAGGAAGAAGGAAAGAATGGAAGAAAGAAAGAAAGAAAGAAAGAAATAAGAGGAAATGTTATCTCAGAAGCCTCCTCCCTCATGGATTAACATGCTCTATCCCTAGGCAACACTAGGTCCATGTAGTAAAGGCAGCAAATGATCAGTCCCTACCCCCTTTCTCTGAGAGAGTACCCTGTTGGGATAGCTATGACCATATACTCCAAATCCTGGAGGTTATGTTAGTTAATTGGAAATCAGACTTTCATGGACTTTCCTTCCCGGGCTGACTTTGAACATTGCTCCTCAGATCTCAGCCTCCTCCATAGCAAGGCTGACAGGTGAGAGCCACTGGCATGGCTTGGCTAAACAGTGCTAGGCCAGCAAACAATGCTAGGCCAGCGGGGCTCACCCTGCAAGTGGGTGGACGCTGCAAAGGAGCACAGGTTGGCAGCTAAGAGACACAGTGACTAGAAGAACATGTGGGCTTGTATGGGAGAGGGGGCTCAACAAGAGGTGGAAGAAGAGAAGGGAAGGGAAAGGAGTAGCTGGGGCAGGGAGGGGTGAAAAAGTTACTCTGGGGAAAGGAGTGGGGAGGTTGAAGGTAAGGGTACAGGTGATGGTGTGGGGTTACAGCAGGCCCAGAGACCAAGGAGACGATCCATCAGATACCTGCTGTGCATTCTGGGATGATCAAGAGTTAATGCACATAACATAAAATGTAACAGAAGATAACATTACAAACAGTACACATTCTAGCAAAGTCAAATGAATCTGCAAGTCAGGGCACAGGGAGGACTGGAGTGGTTTTCTTTTCTTCCTTCCTTCTTTCCTTCCTTCCTTCCTTCCTTCCTTCTTTCCTTCCTTCCTTCCTTCCTTCCTTCCTTCCTTCCTTCCTTCCTT
>NW_012267359.1:3332355-3334274 GCF_000151885.1 Dipodomys ordii
CTTCCTTCCTTCTTTCCTTCCTTCCTTCCTTCCTTCCTTCCTTCCTTCCTTCCTTCCTTCCTTCCTTCCTTCCTTCCTTCCTTCCTTTCTCTTTCTTTCCTGATTCTTGAACTCAGGGCCTGGGTACTGTCTGTCCCTGAGCTGCTTTTGCTCAAGGCTAGCACTCTCCACTTGAGCCACAGTGCCATCAGGCCTTTTCTGTTTATGTGGTACTGAGGAATTGAACCCAGGGCTTCATGCATGCTAGGCAAGCACTCTACCACGAAGCTACATTCCCAGGCCTGGAGTGCTTTTGTTGAGTTAGAACTTGGACAGTTGTGGTAGGGCTGAGGCCCAGGGTGTGGGGCTGGGGTAAACCTCAAATGCCACTGGGAGACAAAGGAGAGGGGAAGCAGCACCTGTTTGGGGATGGTTATTGGGAAAGGCAATCAAAGAATAACACTGGCAGGGCCCTGAGAAGAGGTCAGAGATAAGAGAGAGGAAGTAAGATTTGAAGTGTGAGGACTGAGGGGATGTGGAGCTGGGGAAGGGGGCTCACCTTCAGTGATGGTGAGGTTGGTCCCTTTGATGGACTGCCACTGCTGCTCACCCATTTCCTTTGTCTTCAGATGGATGCGGCAGAAGTACATGTTCTCGTCCTCCTTCCGAAGGTTCAAAATGGACAAGGAGCCTGAGGTCCTGTCCTTTGTGAAGTTCAGGACCAGCCGGTCCTTGAAATGCTTATGGATGAAAGGTGGGGTCGTGTTGTAGATGAACTCCCCGTGGAACCACATCCATCTCCAAAACAGCTTCACCTTGGGATTCCGGGGCAGCTCCCAGGGGTGGAAGAAGCTGAAGGGGATTTCGATGGAGCCTCCCACAATGGCAGAGAGGTGTTTCGGCTGCTTCATCCCAAAGTTTCCGTCTGTGAGGAAGGGGAAGGAATGTGAAGCAAGGCCCTGCCAGAGGGGAGGCAGAGACGAACCCCAGATGCTCCTGCCCCTGCATTCCCAGGGTTTGGTGGGACAGATGGCAGGGCTGACCCTCTCCAGGCTTGGGAGAGGAAAGTGGGTGAAGGGTTGGTTCTGGCCACCTCCTCCCACACAGCTCTCTGCACATCCCTAGCCCCCAGGCTCCCCGTGGCTTGATGGTTGTGGCCACTCACCAGCTGTCAGGACTCCTGCAGGCAGTAGCAGCAGTGCCACCAGGACCCACCTCATGGCTGGTCTCCTCTGGGGAGAGGAGGCCTGCTGAGTGCCACAGCCGGAGAGGAGGCCCTGACAGAGCCCTGGGGGCTTGCACAAGTGGGGTGAGTGTCACGTGGGGATTCTGGGTCAGACTGCTTCTCCCCAGGGCTGAGGGAGGATGTTCACTCTCCCATCCCCACCTCCTTGTGGTCCACAACTTCCTTCACCATGTGGCTTCTCCTTTTCTTAGAGGGCAGAAGGGCCTCCCTTGTGCAGTCCTCCAGCCTCCACCTCCCATTTGGTGCTGAGAGACTCACCTTGCCCTTGGCCTCACCTGTCCCAACTTGACCACCTGCCTTGTCTGGTCCTTCACCGTGGTCTGTGCAGTCTCCATATCCCCTTCTCATCCTTCTCCCCTCCTTTTCTTCCCCTGCTTCCCCATCTCTGGGTGTCTCTCTTATTCCCCAGTCTCTGCCTGTCTCTCCTCCCAGGGGAAGGGGCTGCCCAGGGCCAGAGCTAGCTGTTTCAGAGAGAGGAAGGTGGGCATGAGTGTTTGCTCAGCTCTGCTTCCAGACACAGGTCTTAGAAAGGGTGAGGATCTGGGTGCCGTGGTCTCATGACTGTGAGGTGCTAGAGAAGGCTGAGTTCTGGGGATGGTGCATCAAAGTCAGCCCCAGAATGAAAGTTTATGAGACTCTTTTTTTTGGGGGGGGGAGGGGATCCAGTTGTGGGACCTGAACTCTGGGCCTGGGC
>NW_012267359.1:3340969-3342288 GCF_000151885.1 Dipodomys ordii
TCTTTAAGATCCTTAGCTTCCCATGGATACCATTCCAAGAGCCTGTTAGCTCCTGGTGCCAGATTGACCGGATATGCTTGGGGAAGCGAATCCTGTGGCCCAGGGTGCAGGCTCCCAGGTGGCCCTTCCTTTACAGGGTAGGCCTTCACATAGGTTACTTCCCCAGCCCTCCGCCCCTCCGTGGAAGGTCGGTATGGGTCCGGGTCTCGCAGGTCCCTCTGTAGGGTCACATAGGGCGCCGTACCTCCCCCCACCCAATCGGTGGAATAGAGTGGGGGCCTAGGACTGTCAGGGGCACCCGAGTCAGAGGGGGTAACCTTCACCCTCGTTTTGACTTCCACTGTGTATACTTCAGTGCTCTCTCGGTCGAATTTGACCCATTCCTTTTCCTTCTCACTTCTCAAGTCCTCCTTTACTCCATCTAGGCCTAATGTTGCCTCCTCCTCCTTCTCCTGTGAAATAGTATTACCCATAATAAGAGTTTCACTTACCCTGAGAAACCGCTTAGCCTCGGCCTGTATATTTTCCTTTTTTAGCCCCATGTTGAGCGCCAGATATTGGGTCTTCATCTGTCCTGCGGAAGATGGATGGGGTCCGAGGAAAGGTAAGTGCACCACTTGCCTGTTCCCCAGCCTCCCTTAACCCGGGAAACAATCAGGCGCAGCAGGGAGTCAAGTCAAGCAGAAACTCATTTATTACCACATAGCAAGTGCTTTTTAAAGCTGTCATCCCAGCTACTCAGGAGGCTGAGCTCTGAGGATCACAGTTTATAGTGGTGGGCAAGAAAGTCCATGATACTTTTATCTCCAGTGAACCCCCAAAAAGCCAGAAGGTGAGCTGTGGCTCAGGCAGTAAAGCACCAGCCTTCAGAAAAGGAAAAAATATAAAATAGGTGTATGCATTTATTCACCTGGCGTTTCTCCCTGGAGAGGCTTCACCCAAAGGTGAATGCCTATCACCCTGGAGACTTCAGGCTGTTCCACAAGCTCCCAGGGGAAGAAACTGAACCCAAAGTTCTGGTTGGGAATTAACACATTTTACCAAGGAGATATCAGCTTAGTAACTTTCCATTGCTGTGACAAAACACCTAAGAGAAACCATGTAAAGGAGAAAATGTTTTTTGGTTTTTTTTTTTAGGGAATCTGTTCCCATAGACTGAGGCAGAACTGAAACCTCACGGTGGAACGAAGTGTTCAATTCATGGTAGTTTGGAAGGAGAAAGAAAGAAAGAGAGAGGGGGAGAAGAGAGAGAAAAGAGAGGGGGAGAGATGAGAGGGGAGAGAGATAGACAGAGGATAGAGATGAGAGAGACAGACAGA
>NW_012267359.1:3342338-3343694 GCF_000151885.1 Dipodomys ordii
TTTGGTGATTCACAGGCTGGTTCTGTGGGAGTCTGTGCCCACCTGTGCCCAGGAGGAGCCTGGTGTCAGCTTAACGAGGGGACAGGGAAGATGGGGTTACATGTAAGAAAGTGTCATCTTCCTGCTATTACTATGTGCAGAGGATGACTTCTCTTTTTCCTCAACTTCCCCTTAACCCTTGCTGCCTCTTCTGTGCTGACCCCCAACTTGCCAAGCTATCTTTGCTCAGGCTTTTGTCTGTGTTGTTTCAAACAGGCCCAGTCTCCCTGCTGCTACCAGGGCTGTGGCAAATGCAGGGTCATAGCGCCCTCTCAGTATGAATCTACTAACAGATGAAGTGGGGGTGAGGAAGGGCTCTGGACTCTGTCTTCTTCGAGTGTGGTGCCTCTTCTTGGGTAGAAGGGAGGAGCTTGGGCCAAGTTTAGTGGGACATCACACTATGACCTCTGGAGAGTGACACAATCCATCGAGGCAGTGAGAGGTGAACAAAAGTAGTTTATTTATCCTATTTACACAAGAAACGGGACTTGAGACTACCTTGTCCTGGTCTAGATAGCCAGAACCAAGGACAGCCTCAACCACCAAACCTCCAAGCATCCAATAGGCAGCTCCGACCTTTATTAGTTGGTCTGCAAACCACCTATTAGTCAGTCTGCAAACCTCCAAACCTCTGACCTCCAAAGCTCCAAAGGGGAAGGCTTTTCCCTTTCTTCCCTTCCTCCTCCACTTCAGGCCTCTCCGCCCTCCACAGGCAGGCCTCTCTAGAGGGAGGCCCCAAATGGCTTCCTTGAGAAGCCCCAAATGGCCTCTCAAGATTTTCCCTGTCCTCCACAGGCCTGCCCTGCTCTGCTCGGTCAGGCTTTCCCCTCCTGCAGTCTTTCCCTACACTCCTACTCCTCTCCTCCCTCTGCACTAACTGTCTTTTTCCTAATGGTTCTTCCCCTAACGGTTTTCCCCTAAGGGTTTTCCAACTGCCATTCATGCTCCTCCCTCAAGCTGCCCACTGTCCAGTCACGTCCTGACAGCTCACCATGTGGGGCTGGACCCGACCCCCAACACCAGTAGTGCGCCTCTCCTCTTTCAGCGGCATGCCCTGCCCCTTTCCATGCCATGGCACGCCCCTCCGGAGGCATGCCCTGAGGGTTGACTTCAGCCTCTCAAAGCCCTGCCCAGTGGCCAGCGCTGTGGAAGGTGAGGCTCACCTCTTGATGCCCCGCCCCCTCCAGTAGGCTGGCCATGGGGCCATGCTGACTATTGGGTCTGGTTGATTATCTATCAGGGCCCCACAGGTTATTACAATTACCAGCTCTGGTCTCGCTTTTAGTAGGGCAAATAAAGGCACAAGACTATCTTTAG
>NW_012267359.1:3354559-3354978 GCF_000151885.1 Dipodomys ordii
AACTACCAGATGCCCATCTACATATATAGCTTACAATTTGCCTTATAAGCACATTGTTTTACTTCATTTTCTGTTATTTTTGAACAAACATACATGAGATTTTTATTATGATAATTTCATACAATGGTATAATGAACTCTGAACATGTTTCCTTCCTCCATCCTAGCCTCTCTATTCTCCTCCCTCTATCTTTTCAAACAATGTTTACTGCATTCATTGTGTTACCTTTACACATACACACACACATACAATCTAACATGTGTAACACATGTGTAACATCTTCCAGTGTTCTTCATTCCTCAGTATCCTTCCTTCCTTCCCCATTCCACAAATGCCCCCAGATAATCCTCCTTTTATTTATGTCCTATTATTATTGCTATCATTTTCATCTTCATCATCACCACCATCATCATCACCTT
>NW_012267359.1:3361638-3366020 GCF_000151885.1 Dipodomys ordii
TCTGCCGGAGTCTTACATTAATTTTCTATGCCAGAAGAGGTGACTTGAACATCCCACCTCCAGGGACCTCATTTGTAAACAAGAAACAAGTTGCATGAGGAGATGAAAGACAAAAGGTTGGACACGCTGGGGGCTGGAAATGTGGCTTAGTGGTAGAGTACTTGCCTACCATGCAACCTAGCCCTAGATTCGATTCCTCAGCAACACATAAACAGAAAAAAGCCAGAAGTGGTGCTGTGGCCAAGTGGTAGAGTACAAGGCTTGAGCAGAAAGCTCAGGAAAAGTTCTTAGGCCCTGAGTTCAAGTCCCAGTACTGGTGAAAAATAATTGGACATAGCAGCTGGGCACTGTGGCTCACATCTACAAGCTTAGCTACTAGAGAACCAAGGACCCGGGAAATGCAGTTTGAAGCCAGCCCAGCTCCCCACTCCCCCTCCACCCCCACCCCTGCCAAATCTTGTATGAAAGGCAAATTGAAGTGATATACTGTATGCACAAACTTGTTCTAGTACTTGATCAGAGAGAATGTACTTGGATGAGGTCTTAAACAAGTAATAGCTACCTTTATTTCTCTTCCCAGGGTGTTATGGTTTTTGATGAGGAATGTTATAAAAAATATGGAAAACTCTGGGGGTAAGTAATCTGGAAACTTCCATGGGGTAAATTGGTGAAGATTAGACAATCTTGAGCCACACTGATGAATTGAGCCTCTTGAGCCACACTGATGAATTATGAATTCTAGTGGAGGCTTTTCCTTATGAAGATCTCACCTGTCACCAATATTTGTATATGTACATGTTGTGACAGTCCTGGAGCATGAGCTCAGGGCCTGGTCACTGTCCGTGAGATTTTTCACTCAAAGCTAGCACTTGTCCAGTTGAGCCACAGCTGGACTTCTGGCTTTTTTTTAGTGGTTAATTGGAGATAAGACTGTCATAGATTTTTCTGCTTTGAGCCATGTTCTTTAGATCTCGGCTTCCTGATTAGCTAGGATTATAATCATGAGCCACCAACACCCAGCCCTACACAAGTTCTTTAAAGTGAGTAGAACGAAGTAGAGAAAAAGATATTGTGCATAATTCTATGAAAAAGTCTTAGCTTAAAATAAATGAGGAGAGTATGAGGGAAGTGGTATTTATTGTCTTTAGGTATCTCCTCTGTGCCTCAGCCACACTGGCCTTCATTTTGTGGACCACTGTGGCTTATGTCTTCAAACTCCCTAGGTTTGCATGAGGGACTATTATTGACATGTGTTGAGGAGCTTGAGGTGTGATCATGGTCTGGATTTCTTTGTCCTGGCTCCAGGTGCAGAGCCTGGCTGGTTAGGTTTTTCACTCAGCTGTGTTTGCCACGCACAGGTTGTACGATGGTCGAAAGGCTGTGTTGGTGATTACAGACCCAGACATGATCAAAACAGTGCTGGTGAAAGAATGCTACTCTACCTTCACAAACCGCCGGGTAGGCATCTCCTCCAACTCCCCCTTTTAAAACACATCTTAATATTTATAAAAAATAGATATTTCATCCCGTATATATCATGAAATAATTATAAGCTCTGGGGAAAGGGGATGAAGAATGTTGAATGGACTGATATTGATGAAGTTACCTTGTGCTCCTGCTGGGTGCCAGTGGCTCATGCCTGTAGTCCTAGCTACTGAGGAGGCTGAGACCTGAGGATCACAGTTCAAGGCCAGCCTGGGCAAGAAAGTCCATGAGGCCAATTCACCACCAGAAAACCAGAAGTGGTGTTGTGGCTCAAGTGGTAGAGAGCTAACCTTGAGCTGAAGCGCTTACGGACAGTGCCAGGTCCAGAATTCAAGCCCCATGACCGAAAAAAAAAAAAAAAGATACATTGTGCTCATGAGTCAAGATGTTGGATTAAAACCCTTCTGTTTATAATGACAAATAAGATAATTAATACATTAGATAATTAATATATGATAATTAGTAAATAAGTGGATGAATTAATAAAGTCGTATTTAGAATCTGAAGTCTTGGCCTCACATGGACCTAGACAGTTGGGTGAAATGTTTGTTGAGTTTCTTACAGAGGGCC
Organism: Dipodomys ordii; assembly: GCF_000151885.1. Lineage (NCBI taxonomy): Eukaryota > Metazoa > Chordata > Mammalia > Rodentia > Heteromyidae > Dipodomys > Dipodomys ordii. The sequence goes on from NW_012267359.1 coordinate 3,363,694, forward strand.
GACTGCTCACATAGTTCTTTAAATGCTGCCAATTCACCAATTTTGTACAACTGTCCAAGGTCTTCAAACTGACGGAGAGGAAAAAATCTGGGTTTTTTTTTTTGGAGCCTAGGTTTTTGGCCCAATGGGATTTATGAACAAATCCCTCACCTTCTCTGAGGATGAAGACTGGAAGAGAATAAGAACATTGCTTTCCCCCACCTTCAGCAGTGTGAAACTAAAGGAGGTAATCAAGCCTGAGAACGTGGTGCTGGAAAATTCCAAAATAAGTAGGGGGATAAGCAAACAGTCAGATGAGAGTCCTTTTCCAAGAGGACATCCTCTAAGGCTGAACCACCTGGAAATGGTGTTCTGTCCATATGTCCTGCAGTCCCTGGTTTCTCATAAATGGGATGTCGTGTTTCATCTTTTGGGCAAAGGGCTGCTGGGATTTAAGTCTTCTCTTTTAACTTCTCTTATTTTGTGCCTAGATGTTCCCCATCATCCGTGAGTTTTCTGATGGGTTGGTAAAAAACCTGAGACCACAAGCAGAGAAAGGCAAACCTGTAGTGTTGAGAGAGTGAGTACTTGTTGAGCATTGGTAGCTCACACCTGTAATCCTGGCTACTCAGGAGACTGAGATCTGAAGGTTGTGGTTCGATGCCAGCGCAGGCAGAAAAGTCTGTGAGACTCTTATCTCCGATAAACTATCATCAGAAAAGCCAGAAATGGAGCCATGGCTTAAGTGGTAGAGCTCAAGGCTTGAGTAAAAGAAGTTCAGGTACAGCATCCAGCTCTAGGACAGAGAGCGATTGACAATGAGAGAATGACACAGAGAGAGAGAGAGACAGACAGACAGACAGACAGACAGACAGACAGACAGACAGACAAACAGACAGACAGACAGAAGGGAGAGGGAAGGAAGGAGATCATTACTCCACCAGTGACCTGCCCAAGCCCCAATCTATTGTCTATTACAATCCATCACTATCTGCTACAATCTATTATCATCCCACATAGCATTTGTACTATGTGATTTGCCTGGTGGGGTGGGGGAGTCTGTTTTCTGAGACTGAGTTCCTTGAGCTCCCAGGTGAGGCTGATCCACCCAATTTTCCATAACCAGGGTTGTGGATCTTGGAGAAGAGGCAGGGGGATGGGTAGGGAAACTGGACCCTTCCAATGAGCCCTCAGGCAATTTTGACAGAGAACAGTTTGTGACTTTCTTGTCCTGACACAGGAATTTGCTCCCACTTTTTGCTGCCCATGTATCAGAAAGAGGGGGGAGAAAAATGCAAGTTTTAATTTTCCTGTGTCTTTCTCTACTTCAGCATCTTTGGAGCCTACAGCATAGACGTGATCACGGGGACATCATTTGGGGTGAACATTAATTCTCTCAACAACCCACAGGACATCTTTGTGGAAAAAGTCAAGAAGATCCTAAAATTGGATTTCTTTAATCCAGTGATTTTCTCAGTAGGTTCGTCTCTCTCTCTCTCTCTTCCTTCCTTGTTATAAAAGAACCAGTTCCTTGAGATGTAATTCATTCATACACGTAAGTATCTCACTTAACCTGTATAACTCAATGACTTTTCCCACTACATTTAAAGGTATGTGTGGTCATTACCACTGGTAATTGTAGAACATTTTGTCATCAGAAACCCTGTACCAGGCTGGGAATGTGACTTAGTGGTAGTGCTTGCCTAGCATGCATGAAGCCCTGGGTTCAATTCTTCAGTACCACATAAAGAGAAAAAGCCAGAGAGTGGCATTGTGTCTCAAGTGGTAGAGTGCTACCTTTGAGAAAAAAAAATTCATGGACAGTGCTCAGCCCTGAGTTTGAGCCCCACGACTGGCAAAACAAAACAAAACAAAAAACCCTGTACTCTAGTTGGGTGCCAGTGGCTCATGCCTATAATCCTAACTACTCTGAAGTCTGAGATCTGAGATTGTGGTTTGAGGCCAACCTGTGGAAGGAAAATCTGTGAGACTCTGATTTCCAAATGGAGCTATGGCTCAGTGGTGGGTCACCTGCCTTGAGGAAATAAAAAAAAGAGAGAGTGCCGGGCCCTGAGTTCAAGCTCCACTAATGATGAAAGAAAGAAAGAAAGTGAGAGAGAGAAAGAAAGAAAGAGAGAGAGAGGGGGGAGGGAAAAAGGAAGGAAGGAAGGAAGGAGGGAAGGAAGGAAAGAAGGAAGGAAAGAGAGAGAAGGGGAAGGAGGGAGGAAGAAAGAGGAAGGAAGGAAGGGAGGGAGGGAGGAAGAAAGGGAGAAAAGAAAGAAGGAAAGAAGGAACCCTGTACCTTTTTTATTTTTATTTTTGGTTAGTCTTGGGGCTTGAACTCTGGG
>NW_012267359.1:3369055-3379371 GCF_000151885.1 Dipodomys ordii
CCTGGGGCTTGAACTCAGGGCCTGGAAACTATCCTTTAGATTTTTTGCTCAAGGCTAGTGCTCAACCACTTGTACCACAGCTCCAATAATGGCTTTTGGGTGGTTAATTAGAGATGAGAGTCTGTGGACTTTTCTGCCTAGGCTGGCTTTAAACTTCAATCCTCAGCTCTCAGCCTCCTGAGTAGCAAGGATTACAGGAATGAGTCACCAGAACCTGGCAGCATATTGATTTCGGCACTCTAAGATCCTTATAGATCCCTTAGATCCTTAAATGTGCTTCAAATGGAAAGGATCCCTCTATGTTCTTTCTATTGTTATTAGAACATACTACTTGTACAAAGGGGTTTTGTCTTGCTGTTTCCATATGTGCACGCAATGTCCCCTAATCAGACAGATGGGGTCACATTGCTCTGGCAGCGCCTGTTAGATACAGTATGGTCTCTTAACTGACTCAGCTCTAAGTGGCAAAAATGGAGAACACAGACAAGATGGGCAATGGTATTGTAGACCTTTGGGAAACTGGATTCAACTTAGTTAGTCTCTTTAGCTCTTGTCACATGTGGTGACTAGGTGACATTACCTTGCTTCTCTATGTCTTATCCTTAGGTATTAGTGGTCTTATAAACCATGATTGTGGCATTGTGTACTGACTTCATTGACCTAAAATGTATGTTTATTTCCTTTAGGTCTGTCTGACCTGGAGCTAGCAGCCCAATCAATTATCTTTATTTTCGCTGGCTATGATACCACCAGTCTCACTCTGTATCTATTGGCCCTTCACCCTGATGTCCAAAAGAAGCTGCAAGAGGAAGTTGACAGGACTTTACCCAATAAGGTGAGGGCAAGGCACCTGGGGAGGGCGGGAACTGATGAGGCATTACAAGAATGTCTCCTTATCACTTCTAGTGAGGAATTCTGTACAATGTAAGCATGGAAGGCTTCTATTTTGGAAGAATTTGAAGAGAGAATTGAAAGGGGGTGGAGGAAATAAAGGTATTAAGTGTTCCTCAAAGAAATATAAGATCATTGTAAAAAGCTCATTTTTCCAACTGAATCCATGTTGGCTCATGCCTGTAATCCTAGCTACTTACGAAGCTGAGATGTGAAGATCACGGTTCAAGTTCAGACAGGCCAAGAAAGTTGATGAGACTCTTATCTCCAATTAACCACAAAACACTGGAAGCTGTGGGTCAAGTGGTAGAACACTAGGCTTGGGCAAAAGAAGCTCAAACCCAGCACCCAGGCCTAGGCCCAGACTTTAAGCACCAGGAGTGGCAGGAAAAAAAAGGCAAAATTCTCAATGGCAGAGAAGTATAAGCACATATGAACTAAGTATTTAGGTGCTGATAGGTGCTAGACATGCTGTGCTCATACCAGGATGGACTTGGCTAGGCTGCACAGGGTGACTCAAGACTCAGTCTCCTGGGTCAGAGTTAGAGTTGAGGAAGCTAAGCTATGATCCCGGGCATCTGGCATCTAAGCTGATCTTCATTAGAGCACAAAGTGGCAGCCACACATTGTCACTCTGTGCTCACATCTCTCACCACACTGATATTCTGTGGGCAGCTGGACTGGCAGTCAGTAGGGTACAGGGCTTCCTCTTCTGAGCCCGCAGTCAAGCTCTGAAGGAACAACAATGGACTGGTCCAGCAATGAGAATGGGGCTGAGTCTGTGCATTTGTATCCTCTTTAGAACTTTTTCTAGAACTGAAAGTCTATGTCCTGATAGAGTCTTGTTTGTTTGTTTATTTATTTATTGGGTCCGGTCGTGGGGCCCGAACTCTGGGCCTGGGCGCTGTCCCTCAGCGCTTCAGCTTAAGGCTAGCGCTCTACCACTTGAGCCACAGCTCCACTTCTGGCTTTTTTTTTCTTTTTGCTTATGTGGTACTGAGGAATCGAACCCAGGGCCTTAGGCATGCAAGGCAAGCGCTCTACCACTGAGCCACCTTCCCAGCCCTAGTCTTATTTTTTTTAAACCGTATCATTATTTTCAAGTCATGTAAAGGACTAGTTCCTCCCTCGATTAGTTAAAGGCTTGTATATGAAATATGCTTGCATAAAAAATAAATATATGTGATATAATGTATTCATGTGTATTGTATAATCACAAATGTGGCCATGTGGCTATTTTAAATAAACAGAACAGGAATTCTCTTTTCTAAACACCATAACCTCTGTTCTCTCTCTGGTAAGCTGTAACACTGACTTTGGTGTATTTGACTGGAGGGTCGTTGTCTTCAGCTTTTGGTCACATTCCCTCACCGGAGAAAGAAAAGCAGTAGAGGACAACAACAATGGGCGTAGGTCTGGGGATGTCCTCCCATAACCATCGCTCCTATTTGTGTCTTTCCATGTACCATCGAGCAGATCCTACGACTTGGTCATTAGTTAAACACCTTGTGAAAGTTAAGGTTCATTACCAACTGGAGTTATTCTTCAAAGCTCCTAACAGCACTGACAGAATTTCATTGAGTTCAGAGTGTATCTCAAACTTGAAATGAGGAAAATGTGTTCTTTCCTTGTTAGGCACCTGCCACCTATGATGCTGTGATGGAAATGGAGTATGTGGACATGGTGGTGAACGAGGTTCTCAGGCTGTACCCCATTGCTGGCCGAGTTGAGAGGGTCGGTAAGACAGATGTGGAAATCAATGGAGTGGTTATTCCCAAAAACACCCTGGTGATGGTACCAATCTACGCTCTTCAAAGGGACGCCAAGTACTGGCCAGAGCCTGAGGAATTCCGCCCTGAGAGGTAAGCTGGCTGGGGGGAAAGGCACCTTCCCCAACATGGTGGCTTCTAGCACTTCGCATGGTCTCATGCTATAGAAGGCAGAGTGTTCCTGTTCAGTGATTCACACTAATGTCTTTATCTTCAGCAATTTTTTAAAATATCACAAGCATAACAAATTTGGATAAAAACTTATAAAAATGGACCAGAAAAGGGGATACTAAGTCTCAAGTCTAGAAATAATAATTTGTTAGTGATGTGGTATAGTGATGTTCTTAGTGTTATACCAAGGTCGCAGGACCCCCACCAAGAAGACCACTGAGAGTCTGACTCTACTGCTGTTTTATTTAAACAGGCTGCAGCTCGGGCCTCGTCCTACACTCTGACACAGCGGAGCCCAGGAGGAGAGCCCTGAGCTACAGATTTGCAGGTCTTATTAAGGCACACAACCAGGTGGCTTAGCACCACGTGTTGCTCTGCTCTGAAACAAGCAACAAATGGTCACTGCCTCAAGTACTCTAACCTTTCATTTAGGAGCACACTTTTTTTTTCTGTTGGTCATGGGGCTTGAACTCTGGACCTGGCACTGTCCCTGTCAAGGTGAGTGCTCTACCACTTGAGCCATGCACCACTTCTGGTTTTCTGGTGGTTAATTGGAGAGTAGTCTCATTGACTTCCCTGCCCAGGCTGGCTTTGAACCATGATCCTCAGATCTCAGCCTCCTGAGTAGCTAGGATTACAGGTGTGAGCCACTGGTACCTGGCTAGGCACACACCAGGGGCTGGTGGTTCACTCCTGTAATCCTAGCTACTCAGGAGACTGAGATCTGAAGATCATGGTTCAAAGCTATCCCAAGCAGGAAAGTCTGTGAGATTGTTATCTTCAATGAGCCATCAGAAAACAAGAATTGTCACTGTGGCTCAAAGTGGTGAGATAGCCTTGAGCTGAAGAGTTCTGGGACAGAAACCAGGTCCTGAGTTCAAGCTCCACAACTGACAAAAAATCAAACCAAATTCTAGCAGGATTTCATTCAACAATCCTACCTTCTACTGTTTAGAGCAGTCTGAAGTTCAGCCACAAATATCTGGGTTCTTGAAGTGTTCATGTTTTCCCCACTTTCGTTGTTTCAGGTTCAGCAAGAAGAACAAGGAAAGCATCAATCCTTACATCTACATGCCCTTTGGAGCTGGGCCCAGAAACTGCATTGGCATGAGGTTCGCTCTCATGAACATCAAACTTGCTCTTGTCAGACTCATGCAGAATTTCTCCTTCCAACCTTGCAAGGAGACCCAGGTCAGTATATTTCCTAAATGAACAATATTTTATGGTAGTTGTTGAGGGCCGAATATGGGGGCTTGAACTCAGGCCCTCACACTCTCCCCTGAGCTGCTTGCTCAAGGCTGGTGCTGTACCACTTGAGCTACACCTCCACTTTTTAGCTTTTTGCTGGTTAATTGGAGAAGAGAATCTTAGGGACTTTTACTATCCTTACTAACTTTATAAAGTGTCATCTCAGCCTCATTATTAGCTAGGATTATGGGGATGAGCTACGGCAACTGGCTTTGTGGGATATTTGTGGGGGGGTTGCTTTATTGCTTTTTTTAAATTAAGAGGCCTATTGTCAGGCAAGTATATACTTGTTCATCTTTTAATATTTAAACCAAAGAATCTTTATTAGTGTTGCAATGAGTCCATTTCTTGGATTTCTCAATTTGGGAACAGATCTTTTGTTTGATAAAATCGAAGAAGGAAGCTGATGTCCACTCAGTGCAGATTAGGATGTTATGGCTCTGCTGAGGGTCTTGACCTGAGTGCATTTGAACTTCTTGTCATCTGGAGTCAGGATGCATGATTGTGACCTATAATGATACTATGATTGCCATATTTGAAAGGGTTCTCCTCTGCCAGAGCTTCCAAAGGCTTCCAAAGGACATGCTTATTTCCAAGGGTCATATATTTAAAATTCTGATCTTGCTTTATAGTGGGATTCCTGCATGGGAAATCAGACCTAGATAGATAGATAGAGAGATAGATAGACAGACAGACAGACAGACAGACAGACAGACAGACAGACAGACAGACAGACAGACAGACAGATAGATAGATAGATAGATAGATAGATAGTTTCTACTTCACGTATGGCTTTGGGGCAGCTGTGTCACTTTCCTCTTAAGTGTGCAAACCAAGCAACTTAGCTGTAAGAAAAAGTGGCCACCAGTATACTTGAGATGGGGCAGATGCTCTGCAGGTCCCCAGAGAATCTGTTTTCCACCTGGAGAGTGTTCTTCTTCATAACAGTGTGCATGTCTTCCCTGTTCTGGGATAGGCAGACCGCCCCACCACCACTGAAAGACCCACTGACAATATGGAGTATTTAGTGCAGCACTCAGAATTCCCTATTTCCAACTATGCTGGGCAGCCAAAAGAAGATGTTAGAAAAGTAAAAAGAAAGGGAATGAGGGAGGGAGGAAGAAAGGAAGCCAGGCACCAATTGCTCACACCTGTAATCCCAGTTACTCAGGAGATCTGAAGATCAAGGTTGGAAGCCAGCACAGGAAGGAAAGACCATGAGACTTTTGACTCTTATGTCTAATTAACTACTGAAAAGCTTGAAGTAGAGGTGAAGCTCAAGTGGTAGAGTTCTAGCCTTGAGCAAAAAGCTCAGGGACAGTGCCCAGGCCCTCAGTTCAAGTCCAGGACCCCTCAGTCCCACACACAAAAATATTGGTTCAAATGGAAGAAGTGACTGGATTATTTAGAATTTGAAGACTGTTTTTGTAATTGAAATGTATAATACTTTCTCAGGATTATCTTGACAGATCCAACAAATCCAAAATGAAACTTTTTATGAGTTTTTAAAAATATCTTGCCTTAATGGCTAAGTATCTGATTTAAATTTTGTGTTTTAGTGTGCCGGTCCTGGGACTTGAACTGAGGGCCTAGGTGCTATCCCTGAGCTTTTTCCCACAAGGCTTGTGCTCTACCACTTGAGCCACAGATCTACATCCAGCTTTGGCCTTGTTAACTGAAGAGAAGAGCCTCATGAACTTTCCTGCCTGGGCTGGCTTGGAACTGTGATCCTTGATCTCAGCCTCTTGAGTAGCTATGGTTTACAGGCATGCACTACCAATACCTGGCTGGTTAAACTTTTTAAAACTCATTCTTTTAAAAAATCATATCAATAAAGTAATATAACATAGATATCTATATTTGTTTCCAGTGAACAGATGGAAGAATACTTTTCCTACCCCAGTCTTGACAGAGTTTAACCAATGAGTAGAAATAATTCAAGACAGGCAAAGTCAAAACTTGTTGTCAATTATAATTACCTTTAATGTATCTTTTTCTTTGCTGCTGTGGTTGGAGGTACTTGGTTCATCACTTTCTTCTTGTGTTTCTTTCACTGTTGCAGATTCCTCTGAAAATAAGTAAGAAACCACTTCTTCAACCAGAAAAACCCATTGTCCTAAAGATTGTGTCAAGAGATAGGACCATAAATGGAGCATGATTCTCTGCAAAGGTTTTTCTGCTGTGTTTTCCAGGGACATTGTGTCCAGGAGCACTAGAAAATGGATTGATTGTGTGTGGGGAAAAAAGAACCACTCAGAAATAAAGCCAGGTCTGGCCTTCTCAGTAAATTTGTGATTAGCAATTCTGGACATTTTCAAGCTTGTTCAATGGCTGTGTGGGCTTTTATCTACTGGGTGCTATAAAGGAAGTGACTTCTGGTTCTCACAGGAGTATTGTTCTCTCCTATCATCATTCCGTTCTCAGAGCTGTGATGAGACCATAGGCATTTATCACTAATCTTATCAACAATGAGGAAGAGGAGAGCTCTTGTGATAACTCTGTTGGCAAAGGTCTATCTCCAATGTTTTATTTGCATCATTCTACTATGTGTATTGTGCTGAGAAAGTTAATAACTTCCTTCAGCAAAGAGTATGATTATGAAGCCTCCACCCACATGAGGGGCTGATTGAGGTTCTTTCGTTTTTATCATCAGAACCAGTGATTGCTTGGGGTCTGTTTCAAGTCTCCAATTAGATTATTCATGATCCACAGGGTTAATCTGCCATGTTCTTCCTCATTGAAGGTGTATTGCTCGTCTGATGCTACCATTTCTAAGTTCATGTTTTTGTACCACTCTACTGAGATGTGTTGTATTGGTTTTGGTGTAATGTTTCTATTGCATCTCCCCCCAGTATTCTTTTGTGATCCATTTTCACCTCCCCACTGTGTTAATACAATGAACACTGAATAAAAATAGCTGCTTGGTTAACTGATTCGACAGCAATGTTAAAATTGCTCACTTATTTCAAATCATATCCTTTTTTCTCTTCCCTTCTCTTGTTTTTGTGCTTTCTCTTTCTGTTTTCCTTCTTTCCTCATAATTTAGTCTCAAAGCTTCTAGCGCACACCAAGGAAGTGGGTACACCTTGTAATGAAGAAGGGTGTCATGATGGCTTCAAGTCAGACATCAAGTAGAACCAGGAACTCCTCCACATGGAGTGGGGGGCCTGGCCTGGATGTGGGAACCCAAGCAAGGTGAACTGGAGCTATGCAGATGGGTAGTCTGGAAAAGGGTAGCCATGGCTTCAAGAGGTTGTGCAAAACTCACGGGTGGTAGAAAGGTGTGGAGGAATAGAAGTTGGCCCCATAATGCAGGATAGATCAAATAAGAAAATCTGTGAAAGAAAACAGAGGCTGCACTTACCACTGCTGATGAAGCAAATCACCTCTTCAGAGAGAGAAAGCATGAGAAAGTGGAGTAGACTATGGCAGCAAATATGTCTGCTTTTGCAGATAAATAGATAGACAGACAGACCAACAGACAGGTATGTTTTATATCCAAACATGGGTGCATTATCTATCCATCTACCAACAGTTTTAACTCTGTAAGAGAAAAAATCCAATCAATATTGAACAAATGATCTACACACTCAAAATAAAAAAATAAAATATTGCAAATGGCTGTTAGTTGTATGAAAAACTATTCAACGTCTTTACTCAACAAAGAAATGTAAAACAAAACAACAATCAGAATGGCCATTATCAAGAATACAGAATATAAATTGGGCACTGGTAGCCCACACCAGTAATTCCACCTTCTCAGGAGGCTGAGATCTGAGGATTGTGGCTCAAAGCCAGTCAGGTAGGAAAATCCAAGACTCTTTTTTTTTTTTTTTGGGTCTGGTCGTGGGGCCTGAACTCTGGGCCAGGGCGCTGTCCCTCAGCTCTTCAGCTCAAGGCTAGTGCTCTACCACTTGAGCCACAGCACCACTTCCGGATTTTTTCTTTTTGCTTATGTGGTGCTGAGGAATCGAACCCAGGGCCTCGAGCATGCAAGGCAAGAGCTCTACCACTGAGCCACCTTCCCAGCCCCAAATCCAAGACTCTTATCTCCAATTAATCACTAAAATGCCAAAAGTAGCACTCTGACTCAAGTGGTAGAACACTAACTAGTGGTAGAGCAAAAAAGCTCAAGAACAGTACCTAGGCCCTGAATTCAAGACCAGGATGGGCATACACACACAAAAAATCAAATAGTAAGAACTCTGTTGGGAATGGAATCCATTTACCTTGGGACATCTGATGGAACACAGGAAGAATACACACCAGTTTTTGAGTTCTCCTACCAAGAAGGCAACGCTAGTTAAAAATTGCAAAACAAAAAAACAGCAACAAAAATCCAGCATCTCCAAACTGAAAAAAAAATTCCAATCCTGCCCTCTTACTGAGTTCATAGTATTCAAACAATCAATGTTTAGACTAAATAAAGAAGTTCTCAGGATCCTAAAGAAGACTAGGGGGAAAAAACAATCAAATTTGGACTGTTTATTTCTGCCACAAAAAAAACTTACTGTAAGTTGGACACCCGTGGCTCACCTGTAATGCTAATTCCTCAGAAGGCTGAGATCTGAGGGTTGCTGTTAGAATCCAGCCAAGGCAAAAAGTGGTCCTGTGGCTCAAGTGTAGAGTGCCCCACCTGTAGTAAAAGAAGAACCCAGGCCTGAGATCAAGGCCTACGATGGTGCTTGTTTTCTGTTCTTGTGAATCAACTGTGGTTTAAACATGGAGATTCTGCGAAATTCTGTTTGCTATTAGCGAAAGTTTTGTGTTTTGTCATGTATTTTATTTGGTGGAACTTTTTTCCCCAACACTGACCATATGGTTCTATCATATAATGGGCAATGGTTCTATCATACAATTCCACTGAAATGCCAAAAATCTGAAGACGATTTTCATTTTTTAAACCTCAAATGCTCCTTAAAACTTTTGTTCATGAATGTTTGGTGGGGACTTGGTTGAACATGTTCACAATGACCTCAGTTTAAAGCATAAAATCTGTCATCATCACTTAAAATAAGGTCTTTTCTATAAAACTAACATGTTTCTGCTTTGAATATTGCTATTTTTGGTACTAATCATGAAATCATTTGATTTTTTTTTTTTTGGCCGGTCATAGGGCTTGAACTCTGGGCTTGGTGCTGTCCTGCCCTCTTCAGCTCAAGGCAAGTGCTCTACTGCTTGAGCCACAGCACCACTTCTGGTTTTCTAGTGGTTTATTGGAGGTAAGAGTCTCACGGACTTTCCTGTCCCGGGCTGGCTTTGAACTGTGATCCTCAGCCTCCTCAGTAGCTTGGATTACAGTCGTGAGCCATCGGCACCCGGCATTATTTGCTTTTCGAGTACAACTGTAAGTATTATCTTTGCTGCTTATGACCAGCAGCCATGTGAAGAATGTAAACCTTGTGTTAAAAGAGTTAATTGTCAAGTGTGCTGTTTGTTAGAAGCAAAAATCTTTATCAATAGAGGCAGTAAAAGGAATGAGACTCAGCCCAGCTCCCAGCCAGCTGTGATAGAAAAAACTGTATCCCTTCTTTTTAACCTTGATAGTCAATTATACTTAGAATGTGAGCCCAATTCCTTGACAAGAGAAAAGGACAGTTTGGACTGGGAGAAATACCTGGAGATCTATTCTGCCTAAGCAGCCTGACTGTAGATGGAGTAAAGTTAGAAAAGTTGGTATGTAATGGAGTTGGCTGTGTTTAAAAAAGGTAAACATTAATACACTGATGTAAAACTACATCTGATTCTTTATGTCCATCCATAACATAATTGTTTGTGTATTATTCTATTTGTGAAGTTTTAAGGAAAATTAGGTAGTAACTAAACCAAAGTTCACTTAAATGTTTTTTTATGCCAAGGTTTTTCAAATAAACACTTTTTAACTTGAATGCTATTTTTGACTGTCTAATATCAGTTTCTCAAGCATGTAAGTTGTCTTGGATACAAAGCTGACAATGGTTTCTATATTAATTGGTATTTTAAAGTGCTATATTAAGCTAAAAATTAATTGGATTATTTAACAACTATTGAGTTTATCATTACAGATTTAACCTCTGTAACATTTAGTCAGACCCACAATGGGATAACTAACTCTTTTTTTTTTTTTTTTTTTTGGGTCCGGTCATGGGGCCTGAACTCTGGGTCTGGGCACTGTCCCTCAGCTCTTCAGCTCAGAGCTAGTGCTCTACCACTTGAGCCACAGCGCCACTTCCAGCTTTTTTCTTTTTGCTTATGTGG
>NW_012267359.1:3379681-3383414 GCF_000151885.1 Dipodomys ordii
ACTGTCCCTCAGCTCTTCAGCTCAGAGCTAGTGCTCTACCACTTGAGCCACAGCGCCACTTCCAGCTTTTTTCTTTTTGCTTATGTGGTGCTGAGGAATCCAACCCAGGGCCTTGAGCATGCAAGGCAAGTGCTCTACCACTGAGCCACCTTCCCAGCCCACTAACTCTTGTAAATATTTATTGGTCAAACTTCTATTCTTAATCAGTACCAGATAAGCCCTGCCTAAAAACAATTCCTATTGATCTTCCTGCTTAATTGGAGTAAGGGGACTGTTGACAAAGACTCATTTGATTTGTGGTTCGAAGTCAGCCTGGGCGGAAATTCTTTGTGAGATTATTATCTCTAACCAGAATAATCCTAGAAGTGGTGTTGTGGCTCAAGATGATACAGTGTTACCTAGCTTTGAACAAGAGTATAGGGAGAGTGCCCAGGCCCTGAGCTCAAACCCTACAACTGCTAAAAGAGATGCTAACCAGGACAAGCCATCATGGCAATGAGCACCTAGCCCCCACCACCAGCCCTCTGCCCCCGGACAAAGCTAGACCTGGAGTAAGAGGGGATAATGTCACATCCTAAATGGAGTCAGTTTGCACTCGCCCTTTCCAAACTAACCAGAGCCAGGAAATCAAAAGAAAATAGTTAATAAGCATGCCTATCTAATGTCTATACTTGTCTACCTTCTAACTGAACAGGAACTTACATTCTTGCTATTGTTACTATTTACAGGAAATGATCAAGTCCTCTTACTGGGCCCTTAGCCACTCCAATTCAGCCCTAGATTTTGACTCATTATTCTTAACCAGTCCACCATGCTCTCCCCTATCCAGGCACCAGAAACCCTGGGCATTCCCTTCCTGCCCCTAGTCCAACATGGAAATTCCTCCTTCTGTGTAATGGGCTACAACTTGACTTATCCTTCAAATGGAAGTTTTCTGGCTTGTGCCCAGGGTGTATTCTCTTATGGTATTCATGCCAGCCAGCCTGCAACCTTATCAGCCTTTTGCCTGATCTCAGTCAAACGCATGAACGTTTTGGTGGATGATGGGAATCACTCCAATGGATATCCTAGTGCCATTCCCCTCATTGTGATCCCCCGGCTGGCCCTTCACCTGGGACCTTTAACAGTTATCCTCTTACTCTTCCTTCTTGGATTCTGGTTTCTTAACCTTGTTTCAAAAGTTTCTCTTTAACAGGATAACAGCCCTCACTCAGGACACTATCTGGGAGCAAGTCAAAATCATCCTATTACTGCAGGTGACTGGAGGCTTCACTTACACTGCTCTGCCCAGAGCAAACCTAGACCATGAAGACCCCAGCCTCAGTGACTGCTCAATGCCCACATATCAGCAGGAACTTGCCAGAAAAGCTCACCATGTCCCTCAACTTTTTATATCCCTTCAGGGTGTCAAATGATTGGAATATGCTTTGTTTTCACGAGTCCACGTTGCTCCCATGGCCCACTGATCACCCACCCTTGGGAACTCCTCCTTGATCCTATCTGAGAGTGAAGGATGGTCTTTATCTGAAAGTGCAGGACAGCCAGCAACAAAATAATATTCCTACCACAAAAGACAAAGTAGGATGTTTACACCATAAAATTCCAAACCCCATGTATGCATGGATATGCCTAGTATAGGCAGGACAATCTGATTTAACCTGGCTTTAAACATTCCATTATGGACCAATCCTGTAGGGAATTCTGAGTCCAAGCTGTGAGATCAGGAAAAGGTTAAGAGATTGAACAGAATTGGACCCTGAGAAGGTCAAACCCTCAAGGCAAATGGATGTAGATTTATTTGAACATTAAACAGCTTGAGACCTTGGATATGGGAGTCAGTTATCACTATACCCTGCCTCCATCTACAGTCACCTCCCCTATATTGAACTCAACCTCTGTCTCCTTTCTCAGATCCCAAAAAAGCTTTAACTCCAACCCCACCCCTGGCACATCCTCTGATCCCATGGGAAGATTGCTTCACCTCACTGTTATTCAAGAAACAGTCCTTGCCTGTGGAAGATTGATGAGGGCCTGTTTCCTTCCTTTCTTCTCCATTTTCCTAACACTTGCAATAAGTTCAAAAAGTAAAGTGCCTAGATGGGTACTGGTGGCTCATGTCTGTAATCCTAGTGACACAGGAGGCTGAGATCTGAAGATCAGAGTTTGAAGTCAACCAGAGCAAGAAAATACATGTGATTCTTAGCAATAGTCTAATAAAGGCTACATGACCAAAATTAACCTATGTGCTCAGTGCACATTAAAAAATTGTAATGGTTTTCATCACAGAGATAGAAAAGTCAACCCTAAAATCCACATGGAAGCACAATAGACCTCAGATATTTAAAGCAATCCCAAGCAAAAAAGACAACGCCAGAAATATCACAATATTTTACATCAAATGACACTAAAGAGCCGTAGAACCAAAAACAGCATGGTACTGGCATAAGAGCAGATATCTAGACCAATGGAATAGAAATCCAGAAATACCACACTGCCACAACAAATTATAACCATGAGTAATAGGCTACTTTTTTCTCCAACATATGTTTTTGGAAAATTTGCCAAATTTTGCCTTGTAAGGTTAAAAGGTGTAGTAGCATTTTGTTTCATCCACATCCTTGCCAGTATTGGTGTTTCAATTGTTTGGTGGGGGGGGTGGTGGTGGTGCAAATCCTGGTGCTTGTATTCAGGGCCTAAGTACTGTCCCTGAGGATTTTTGCTCAAGGTGATAATCTACCAATTGAGCCACAGCTTCACTTCCAGTGTTTTTTTTGTGGGGGGGAGGGGTTTACTTGGAGATCAGGGTCTCGTGGACTTTCCTGCTTAGGCTAACTTTGAACTGTGAACCTCAGATCTCAGCCTCCTGAGTAGCTAGGATTATAGGTGTGAGCCACAGGATCCTGGCTCTTTTCTGTATAACTTTACACATTTTGCACTGATCATGGAGGAAATAGGTCTGTGATCTTTCATTGCTGTCCTGTTCAGTGGGTTGTTATTTTTTTTTGCTTATATGGACCAAGTTATGCAGTGAGTTGGACATGACACCATTATTGTGAAGTTGTTGTGGTGGATGTGACACTTTGCAATCTCCTGGCTTTGCCACTGAAGTGACACTCTCTAGATGGCTGTCCTGTCCCTTGCACAATCCCACATCCTTTGCTATGTTCTAATGGGCCCTGTACACCTGTAATTGTTAAAAGCTTTCTGTATGTATAGATTAGAATGTGCATGAATGGTGAGCATTCAGAATGGATCTCTTTCCACTAAGTGATTTTAAAAAGCGTATTAAAAATGGCATCCCCTTTGTAAAAATTTGGAAAATTATGGGGAGTGGCTGGCTTCCTAGACAAAGTTAACATTAAAATTGTCCTAAAAGTTTCATTAAAAGTTAGAAGAGATAAATTAGGATTACCAGAATGATTGTTCAATTGCTATTCCAGCTTGCCCTTATAGGTTTTTTTTTGTAACAGTTTCCAGCAGGCCCACAGTAAAAGACAGGACAAGTTTGTCCGATGTAACATTGGCCCACAATAAGTTCCAGGTAAGACTATGCTGATAAAACTACTTCCAATTGCCGGGCGCTGGTGGCTCACGCCTGTAATCCTAGCTACTCAGGAGGCTGAGATTTGAGGATCGTGGTTCAAAGCCAGCCCGGGCAGGAGAGACCGTGAGACTCCTATCTCCAATAAACCACTAGAAAACCGGAAGTGGCGCTGTAGCTCAAGTGGTAGAG
>NW_012267359.1:3383464-3393960 GCF_000151885.1 Dipodomys ordii
AGAAAACCGGAAGTGGCGCTGTAGCTCAAGTGGTAGAGTGCTAGCCTTGAGCTGAAGAGCTGAGGGACAGTGCCCAGGCCCAGAGTTCAAGCCCCACCGCCGACAAAAAAAAAAAAAAATACTTCCAATGACCTTTTTTGTTACTTTTGATTGGAGTAAAGTGGCCATTTGAAAGACTTGTTGATCTGAGAACTGCAGTTTGAAGCCAGCCTGGGCAGAGAAAGGTCCCTGTGAGATTGTCATCTCTAATCTGCCAACAGAGTGCTCAAAGGCAGAGTTGCTTTGGAGCTCAAAGTGGCAGAGTGCAATCCTTGAACTGGAGAGCTGAGGGACAGCGCTCAGGCCCTGAGTTCAAGTCCAGGGACCAACCAAGGAGAATACCAAAAATACACTTATCCCAGCATGGAGAAAGGCACTCCAGGGACCCCGGCAATGTTGGAACAGCCAAGGCAAGTACAAGCCACTGTTTGGATGGCAAAAATGGTGCCAGATCTTGGAGTTACTTGAGTGTGGCCCTTCAAAAATTGATCAGAATATGATCAAAAATTGATCATGGGAAGATAGTATGTAAGCATGCCTAATGCCCATGTCTGTCCAGCTAGGCAGGAATTTGCCAGTCATCTGTGGTAGTAGGTACTAAGAGCTAAGGTTGTAAAATGTGAGGGTTAATTTAAATCCCAACCCCCCTGTATCTGCTCAAAGTCCTAGTTGTCAGTGACTTTTTAGTTGGCAGCCACATTAATTCATCTTTTAAGGAAAGAAAGGTTGTGGACCTGAGATTAGGTCCCTATTGAGATCTGTCTAAAGGCCTACACAGGTAGGCATTGTTGGAGCCACTAGAGATCAGGTTCCTCAGCCAGCCAGAAAAAATGCTTTAACAAACCAGAGTGTTAAACAGTCTATGCTGCTGTAGCCCAAAAAAAGGTCTGGGCATTTGTTAAACGTTAAATGTTGTGTATAAGCCACTTTAAACAGGTTGCCCAGAGGCAATGGGCAGTACTTAGAGTTCCAATCAGTTGCAATTTAAAAGCATCTACTGGGTTTTGTAATTACAAAATTGTGGCAAGTAATTGTTAGTCAATTGTTAACAAGTTATAGGTAACCTCTATCTCCATTGATCTCCTTGTTGCTTTAATTGGAAATAAAAAGGGCTTTTGTGATAAAGACTCCTTTTGCCACAGTTCAAAACGATCCTGGGTACAAAAGATCCCTCTAAAACTCCATCTCCCAGCTAATCAACACAGAACCAGGCTGGAGGCATGGCTCTGGACTCTCGCCTCAAAGTATCCAGCTGAAGGCTGAAAGTGGCATTGTGACTCTAAGTGGTAGAGCACTAGCCTTGAGCAGAAGTGCTCAGGGATAGTGCCCAGGCCTTGAGTACAAACCCAGTAAATGCCAACTGGGATAAGCTATCCCAGCAATGGACGCTGAGACCACTTCCCAGGACAAAGTCAGTCCTGACAATGAAAAACCATGGAGAGGAGTAAGAGAATATGACACCATAAATTGAGTCGCCCTTGCCCTCTGTGTGGTCCCCTGGGATGGCTGTGAAGGATTACAACTACAACAGAATTTCACTTTTATGCCTGGGACAATATATTAGGGCAACAAATCTTGGTAACTAGAGTGCCTCCAATAAGGCTGGATTTCCTGGGCACACATGGAAGGCTTAAGCTTATAGCTATCTGTATTGCAGCCTCCACACTAAAGGTAGTGTGTACTTATTACCACTGTTCTACCATGCATATGTTTACTTACGTTGCCTCATTTTTCCCAAGATAACTTCATTCCTTTGATCTTAAGGGGAGCTGATGGGTGAATATCCATCTTTTGGAACTGTTTCAAGTTGGGTAGGGGCTCTGGCCCTGCCTGACAAGAGACCTGAACTCTTGTCCTATCTTACCAACGGGTAACATGGGAAATTTAGTTGTCAGAAACACCAGATAGATGTCATTAGGAGCATTTTTCCCCCTCCAAACTGGAGAGGAATCCATGTGAGAACTTAGGGGAGACAATAGCCACAGGAACAATATAAGGAACAATAAATCAATATCCCTGGAATATTAGTATCAGGAGAAAAACCATCAGGTAAAGAGCTCCTTACAGCTAGAATCAGAGTTATATGCAACATTTAACATTTACTACTGTGCAGATTTTTCCTTGGGCTACATTAGTGCAGCCTGTTTAGCACTCCAGTTCACAAAAGCATTTTCCTGCCTGCCTGAGTAACCTGATCTTTAGTGATCCTCACAATACCTAACAGTTTCCTGTGAAGGCTTCTAGAGAGCTGTCAAAAGGAACATGATTGATCTCAGGTCCATGCCCTATTGGGTACAAACCTCCTTTTTGATTATATGAATTCATGTGACTGGTGTCAGGTCAAAATATACTGCCAATTAGGGCTTTGAGAAGATACTGAGGACTGGGGCTTTTGTTAATTTTGAACTATCCCCCATTTGACAACCCTAGCAATTTCTACCCACTATAATAAATGAAAGGGTGTAAGTCCCTGTCCAGTTGCAAAGTAGAGAAGTATGGGCATTAGATGGGTATGGTTATGAACTATTTTCAGATGACCTTCCAGCTCTGCTTGCTTTTGAAAGGACAAGCACAGTGACTCCATTCAGGATCTGACACCATTCCCTTTTATCTGGGCAGTTTCTTTCAACTGCTCTGGATGTTCCCTGATTAAAAGGACAGCGTTGTTTTTGGTGTGTTTACTCCTTGCGGGGATAATGTCTCAGTTGGTGTTTCATTTTGTCATATCATGGGGTTTGAACTCAGGGCCTGGGCACTGTCCCTCACCTCTTTTGCTCAAGGCTAGCACTCTACCACTTTGAACTATAGCACCACTTCTAATTTTTAAGTGGTTAATTGGAGATAAGAGTCTTTTCGTCCCCAAGCTGGCTTCAAACAACAATCCTCAGGTCTCAGCCTCCTGAGTAGCTTGGATTACAGGTGTGAGGCACCAGCATCTGGCCACTTGGTGCTTTTTTTCTTTACCTGTCCCAGTTGTACAGATTCCACCATTTCAGGGGTGGTGGTGGTGGTGAACTAACAATATGAATAGTTTTTAAGCAGAGCTTATCTGGAACTTATTAATAATCAAAGTTAAATCTAACTTGTAATCTGTCATTCTGTGGGCTTGCCTGTAATTACCACAGAAGATCAAATCTGTAAAAGCAAAATTGTCTACCATTCAGTTTGAAACAGGAACTGATTAAACAATCCTATTTTCTTAATTTTTAGTGAAGCAAGGAAATTGGGTCCATGTTTCCCCTAGATAATTGGCCCTGATTTCCCCGATTCCTTCCTTAGATGGTTTGTTTTTCTGTACGGTTTAAGTGTTCTCATCTGGTTTGTTTTATTCATGTATAACACTTTTATTGTGTTTGATTTTAGCTTGCCTTTAAAATAACTCTTAGAAAACCTGTTCAGTAAAGTTCCTCTCTAATACAATGTAATTATCCTTTGAAACATTTAGTAATGCCTAAATGTGATGCCTTCTTGCAGTCTGAGTTTAAATCTACCCATTTTTTCACACCATGTTGACAAGTTTACATATCAAAATACCAGATTATTATGAACACTTTTATATGTATACACGTACACACACATACTTGTGCACAATGATCTGAAAGCACACAAAAATGAAAATCAACTGTAAGCTTTCTGGAATTCCTGTGGCAAGAGATACTTTTGCCCATAGGTCTATAGAACCACATGGACAGTTTTTTAAAAAAACTTTAAAACTTTTGCCATCAAACAAACAGAATCCTTAGTCTTACAGATACTTACCAATACTTATATAATATGCTTAGACAAATTGGTAACAAGACACATTCAGGGGCCTCAGTCTCCAGGGCCTGTGAAGTGAGGTAAAATTGTTCACAAGACACATTAGCATATGCATTGACCTTTGAATTCTTTTTATTTATTTCATTTATTTATTTTTGTTAGTCATGGGGCCTAAACTCTGGGCCTGGACACTGCCCCTGGGCTCTTCAGCTCAAGGCTAGTGCTCTGCCACTTGAGCCACAGCACCGTTTCCGGCTTTTTCTGTTTATATGGTGCTGAGGAATCAAACCCAGGGCCTGATGCATGCAAGGTAAGCACTCTACCGCTGAGCCACCTCCCCAGTTCTGAATACTTTTTAGATGGGTGGAGTAGGAATAAGTTTAGTGGAAGGGCGGAGCCATCTGACCTACCACATGATTTTACTCTGTCTTTTTCCCATTTTTTTAGACTAGAGTACTTTACATACCAATTCCAAACTGCCAAAGCTAAATAGGATGTCAAAGGATCCGTAGTATAAACTGATAACAATATTCAAAGAAACCGAGTGAGATCAGACCAAGACAGAAACACTAAAAACAAAGTCTGCTGGGAGCCCTGATCAACACTGATCTCCTTTCTCAGCAGAAACCAAAGTTCTCTACCGCCCTCACAGCCTGAGAGTCTGCTGGGAGGCCTGATCCGGGATCTCCTACCTCGCCAATAACCGAATCCCTCTGCTGTCATCACAACCTTCAAGGGTCAGGATGGGGGGAGAGGGGCAAGTGTCTTGCGTGTGTCCACTTCCCTATCTGAAAAGCCCAAATGGATCAATCCCCAGGAAACAGAAAAGCAGGCAAACAGAAAACAGGTCAGTGAAAAATAGAGACTTAGTCACCTCTGGAATATTCCTGAAGGACTCCAAAAGATTGACTCTAAAAAGCTTTAGTGGCATGGTAGACATCCACGATTCTGACTGTCAGAGTGAGAGAACAGCCATTGGGCCCTGCCAAAAGTCTCAGATGACACCCATCCTATGGAGTCTCCCATCTTCTGTCAACCTGGATTCCAAGGCCATTTGCCAGTGTGGTTTGTAGGATCTCTCTGGCTCCTCCATATGTTATGTGGGAATTCGTTTGTGAGATACAAAGAAGTCACATTTTGAGAGATTGAATCAGGAGTCTTTATTAGAAAGCTGGTGACTGCAAGTGGGCTCCTGCTCCAAAGACTTGCAGCCCCGAATGCAGCTAGCACAAAGCTTACAAAGGCAAAAAACACCTGATTGAGTTGAGGGAACTAAATCTAAAAAAACTGTTACACATAAGCAAAGCAAACTAAGAGAACAAACAGGGGCAATCAAAGGCCAGTTATCTGGTAGAACAATCAAGGGCAAACCATTCTCTGGAGCAAAACTTTCTTGGGACTAAACATGACACATCTGCAATTCAAAGAATGACCCATTTCACCTTGAGGCTTTGGGGAACAAGGTGAAAAATCCCCATTATCTGTGAAGATGCCACAAAACAGTATTACTTAGAGCCAGTATCCATACCCTGGCTCTGCTAGCAACCTTGACAACAGCTTAGTTTGCTTGTCTCTAAAATGGGGCTGCTAGCAAGTCCTACCTCATATGGTTGTCAGTGGGTTATATTAGTTAATAAAAGTTGGCTACCTCCATCTCTAGCAATGAAAGCCTAGAATCTATCTGATTTCCAAATACCTAAGACCAACTCTGGCTTAACTCGGATGGACAGGCCACTGGGGAGTCAACTTATACCAATAATCTTGCTTTGACTGATTAATTGAGTGATTGATTGATAGCACACTCCAGGTTGTGAATTGTGCAAGGAATGTCTTGTAGAAAAAGCAATCATTTGAAAAAGAACAGTACTTTCTCTGACCAAGGACAATTGACCCACTGAAAGTTTAAACAAACTGCCTTCAACAGATACTACTATTTATTATTACAGGCATTTATTGTTAGGTTTTTAAAAAGAGAGGTAGCCGAGTAAGAACTGCAGCAGCACACACGTGGTATTCAGGTAAGGGGTAGACCTGCTGGGACCAGGCAAGGTTGGCACTCCACGTGGCTGGGAAAGAGAGAAAGCAAGAAAAGAACAGAGAGAGAGCAAGAAAAGAGTAGCAAGAGCAAGAGCAAGAGAGAGAGTGAGAGCAGAAAAGAAGAGCAAGAGAGGAAGAGCAGAGAGAGCTAGAAAAGAAGAGCAAGAGCAAGAGAGTGAGTGAGAGCAGAAAAGAAGAGCAAGAGCAAGAGAGCGTCTGGGCCTGGGCTAGGCCTTATGTAGGGTATGGGGGGGGGGAAGGTGTGGCCACATCAAATTCAGATGTGACCTCAGCGGATGCAGATGTGACCTCTTCCAGGTGTCCCAGTTGCCTAGGTAACGCAGGTACTGGGTGGAGACTTTGCTGCGAGGAGGGTGGAGTCTGCTTGCCATCCAGGGGCGGACCTTACATTTATATTAGGTTAATATAAAAGGACAGAACATGAGATCAATGATGCTTCTTATGTCACTGAGTCTATGAATAATCTAGCCACTAATACTGATATTTGAACCTCATGCTTCTCTGAATGTCATGTGAAAATTAACCTTAATGGATTTTGTGTGTGTGTGGCAGTCCTGGGGCTTGAACTCAGGGCCTGGGCATTCATTTGTCCTGAGCTTTTCCACCCAAGGCTAGTGCTCTACCACTTGGAGGCATGGCACCATTTCTGCTTTTCTTTATTGGAGATCAGAGTCTCACAGACTTTTCTGCGCAAGCTGGCTTCAAACTGTGATCCTCAGATCTTAGCCTCCTGAGTAGCTAGGATTACAGGTGTGAGCCCAACAGCACCAGCATCTTGCCTTATTTTTTTTTAAGGATACTCAGAAATGAAGTAAGTTGTTCAATTATTTTAAGACTTTATATTTCTGATTACATGTATGATTAATTCTTCTTATCTGTACTATAATTTATCTTTATTTATCACTTTCTTAATCCAGAATGATATCTGGATGTTTGCTATATGTGTACTCTATGACAAAGCTTTAAAGACACATGTGGATTTTTCAATGAATGCATGAGTAGACTGAATACTTGGGGCCATGGGATGTTCTCCTGGTATGTCGTCTCTTCCTGCTCAGCTGCAAAACAATTCCCATTGTACATTTCCCTTCCTTTTTGGAGGTGTTACCTTGTATAGAATTATGCTCACAGAGAAAGAGCCTGCTTCCTTCTATGCCCTTCTGTAGAGAATCACCTTGACCTCGGTCAGAGCTAACCCCATTTTAATCTCAAAGAATGATTAGTCCATCCTTGTCTGTATAACACCTAAACAGTTGGGTCAGAGCCAGAGATAATAAGACAGGAAGAAGATCATTTCTGCTCAAATTTTAACATTATCCTAGCCACATATAGGTATAGTGGAAGATGAGAGCCGATTGGGGAAAAAAAAAATCAAACAAACAAGAATTGGACTAAATGAGCTAATTCGGTTGTCAAGAGTTATCAACAATCTGATTATACAAATAATATTCATTGAAATTAACTCCAGGAAATGAATATAAGAGAGTTTTATTTTACTCTTTTGCTGTTTCTGTTTCCTTTCCTTTCTGTTTGGTCTTGTTGAGGGGGGGGGTTGATTGTGGGGCCTGAACTCTGGGCCTGGGCACTGTCCCTCAGCTCTTCAGCTCAAGGTTAGCACTCTACCACTTGAGCTAGTGTGCCACTTCCGGCTTTTTCTGCTTATGTGATACTGAGGAATTGAACCCATCCTCATGTATGCAGGCAAAGCAAACATTATACTGAGCCAGCTTTCCAGCCCTGTTTATTTGTTTATCTGCCTTTGGGAGGATAAGTTGAAGCACAGAAATGGAGAGACAAAAGGTGACCAAATGGAACAGTGGCAATTACTGCTATGCTGAAAATGAACTAATCAACTTGTGAGTGGTGATGGGAGGGAAAAACTGGGAGGGAGCAAAGGAAGAGTTGACATTGTCCAAAAAGAAATCTACTCATCACCTGACATAAGTTAACTTTCACCCTTCTGTATACCACCTTTATAATAACAAATAAAAATTATACAAAAAAGGACTTATCAGTGGGCTGGGAAGATGACTCAGTGGTAGAGCACGTGCCTTGCATACCTGAGGCCCTGGGTTCGATTCCTCAGCACCACATAAGCAAAAAGAAAAAAGCCGGAAGTGGCGCTGTGGCTCCAGTGGTAGAGTGCTAGCCTTGAGCTGAAGAGCTGAGGGACAACACCCAGGCCCAGAGTTTAGGCCCCATGACCGGACCCAAAAAAAAAAGGACTTATCAGCAGATGATGTGGTCATTGCATCTCTCTGCTTGGGACGGTAGCATCGGAAATCCTACCCAGCATGCATTGTCATGATGACGTGCATGAGAACATGATGAAGTGAGGAGGCTGAGTCTGAGTAACTTCTCAAAGACATTCTGGTGCCTTGCTGGATAGAATGGGCTTTCCACCCAACACTGAAAAGACTAGAGGTGAAAGAGGCCATTCATTGAATTGCAGATGTCATGCTGTTTAGCCTTAGGAGAGTTTTGCATTGAGAATGCTCTGATTCTGCCCCCAATTACCTCTCTAAGTGGCTTGATTCACTCACCTTGGAGTAATTTCTAAGTATATCCCTATATAAATGGTTCAGGCATTTCCCCTCACCCAAACTATATGAAGGTTCTGCTGGTACTTGAGCTACTTCCCAAATAAGGTCTGCTTTTGTTAAAACTTGGTCCTCACCCCAAGAATGTGGTTTTTGTCTTTAAAAGCTTGGTTCAAGCTCTGATCTAGGCTGCAGGTCTTGGAGAGCAGAGTCCACCCGCAGATGCTGGCTCTTCAATAAAGAATCCCATCCAACTTCTCAAAATGTAGCTTCTGTTTCTTGATGACTGAATTACCTTACACATTGGAGGCTCATCCGGGATCCCAGAGAGATTCCAGTGCCAAGTGGGGCACTTGGGTTCCTTTAAGTTACACTGGTAAATGGCCTTGGCAATCTGGGCTGCCAGAGGATGCAAGACTCCAATGGCAGGTGCCGCTTGCTACTTTTCTCAGGGCCCAATGTCTCTTGCGCCACTTTGACAGCCAGGAATGTGGGTGCCAAACATGCCATTAAATCTTTCTGCAGTTTGGAGTCATTCAGGAGACCTCCGGAATAAGTTTCTGTTTGTCTCTTTGTCTCTGTTTTCTGTTCATATGTTTTTCTGATTTCTGGGGATTGATCCATCTGAAATTGGAGAGGTAAAAGGAGCAGACCTGCCTCCCTTCCTTCTTTCTGATGAGACAGAAGGTGCTGGCTCTGGTATTGCCTTGGTTGAGGACTGAGCACCAGGCCAACCGGTGTCTGGTATTGCTGTGGCTGGAGTTCCCTCAGAGTACCAGGCCTGGCCAGCATCTGATAGTGCTCTCATTCTGTAGAGAGTTTTGGCTCTCAGCAAAGTAGAGAGTTCTGATTAGGGCTGAACTGAGGGGCCCAGGCCCTGAGTACAAGCCTTGTGACCAACAACAACAACAAAAATATATATAGGGAAAGTTTGTGGTTTGGATGAGTTCATTAAGCCACCAATAGCAATCAGTAATGTAGTATTTCACTGATTGAAATATTGTAGCATTCACCATCAGTAATGTATTTCCTTGTCTACAGCTCTTATGGAGAATGTAGAGGTGAATGTCTTACACACCCGTACCCTTTCTATTCATACGATTTAGATTCTCTATTCTTCCCACTTAGAGCAAATGTTGCCTTTCATTCTGAAGATCATATTGGAGCTTCTGGATGAGTCATTCAATGGAGGAATCAGAATTTCAACTGAGGATGATACTGCAGGCCTAAATCCCACAATTTCTTATACTGATATCTGGTGTGGAGTAACATCTATCAAATACTGGTGTACCCAAATGGTTTTCTGTCTCCCTTCTTTATTAACTTCTCAGACAACATTTTGACATCATCACTAGATAGCTTTCCAGAAGCCTTTTGCTGTTACTGTGCCTCAGTTTCTACAAGTGTAAGTGGTTATGCTAGCATGAGCCTAGTTGACAGTGCCCAATGAAGTGAATGAAAAGTGGAATTCACTGGACTTTAAATCCTACTATTCCTCAACATTGCCTCCAGGTTTTGTCTCTTGGTGATACTCAGATTTACTGCCTTTTTTTTTCTTTAATTATCATTGTACAGGACTCCACTAATCCCCAAATTTCCACAGGTGTGACACACACACACATACACACATGCACACACACATGTATTCAACCAACACATTTATATATCTTTCTCACTCTTCTGCTTTGGAGAAATAGGGCTGTGGCTTCTGCTCTGTCCCTGGACTGTATTCATGGCATTCATTCCCTTAGTCCTGAATTAAGAATGAATAAATACCCTGACACCAGTAGCTCACATCTGTCATCCCAGCTACTCAGGAAATCTAAGGATCACAGTTCAGAGCTAGCCTGGCAGAAAGTCCAGGAGATTTTAATCTCCAATGAACCACCAAAAAGCTGAAAGTGGAACTGTGGCTCAAGTGGTAGAGAACCAGCTTTGATAGTAGGAATAAAAAACACAAATAGGGGCTGGGAAGGTGGCTCAGTGGTAGAGCACTTGCCTTGCAAGGCCCTGGGTTCAATTCCTCAGCACCACATAAGAAAAAAGCCGGAAGTGGCGCTGTGGCTCAAGTGGTAGAGTGCTAGCCTTGAGCTGAAGAGC
>NW_012267359.1:3395380-3449765 GCF_000151885.1 Dipodomys ordii
TTGTATATGGTCCTGTGCACTAAGCAATTGAATTATGGAGTTCATGTTGATACCTTCCATTGTATATGGTCCTGTGCACTAAGCAATTGAATTATTGTGATCCCCTGTTAAGAACATCGTAGACACTGGGTGCTGGTGGCTCACGCCTGTCATCCTAGCTATTCAGAAGGCTGAGATTTGAGGATCATGGTGCAAAGCCAGCCCAGGCAGGAAAGTCTGTGAGACTCTTATCTCCTATTAACCACCAGAAAATTGGAAGTGGCGCTGTGGTTCAAGTGGTAGAGTGCTAGCTTTGAGCTGACGAGCTGAGGGACAACCAGGCCAAGAGTTCAAGCCCCACTAGAGACAGATAGACAGACAGACAGACAGACAGACAGACAGACAGATATATAGATAGATAGATAGATAGATAGATAGATAGATAGATAGATAGATAGATAGATAGATAGATAGATAATAGACATACTCTAGTTCTTACAAATGAAGGAAATCATGCAACCTGCTTTTCTTTGGGTCTGTCTTATTTCACTTAATGTGATTTTTTCCAAGTTTTTCCATTTCCTTATGAATAGGACAATCTCATTCTTTCTGATGGAATCATAGAAATCCATTGTGTATATATATCATATCTTCTTGATCCATTCATCTACTAAGGGGCATTTGGGTTGGTTCCTTATCTTAGCTATGGTAACTATTGTTGCAATGAACATGGTTGTGGTGGTAGCTTTAGTATGGCCTTGTTTGTGGTCATTTGAATAAATGCCCAGGAGGCAGATTGCTGGATCATAGGGGAGCTCTATGTTTAGTCTTTTGAGGAACCTCTATACTGCTTTCCAGAGTGGTTGGACAAGTTTGCACTCCCACCAACAGCGGGAGCAGTGAACTTCAGAAGCTGAAGAGAGAAGAGTACTTGGGAAGGATACATCTTTTTCTTTGTTGGTCATGGGGCTTGAAATCTGGGCCTGGGCACTGTCCCTCAGCTCTTCAGCTCAACGCAAGCGCTCTCCCACTTGAGCCACAGTACCACTTCCCCACCACAGTGTTATAGCATTCTCCTTTGTAGAACAAGAGATTCTAAAAGGTAAATGTCAGTTTCTGCCTATCAGAATGAGGAAGGAAAAAAGGAATAGATGGATAGATAGATAGATAGATAGATAGATAGATAGATAGATAGATAGATAGATAGACAGATAGATAGATGAAAGCCCAGATGGAAAGCTTTCTATTAGTTTTGTGTTTTAGGAGCTTTTAAGTCTGTCACTTGATCCTTCAAGTCTCAAAATAAGTTGATATAGAATATGGATCAGAATTAAGGTCATGTACCAGTATAATTCATAAACAACTAGTTGGGACATCTCTTCCATCAGCAACCAGAGGATCAAGAAGGGGTCACACGTAATGATTGCTCTTTCTAGACTATTCTTTTTTTACCCTGTTCTTTTTGCTCCAAGACCAGAACTATACCTTAGTATCTGATGCTTTGTTCATTGGCTGGCACTCTAGCACCTGAGCCATGTCTCTAAGGGCAGCTCTTGGGGCATGTTCTCAACTTACAGAGAAATTACCCCTTCTTCAAAGAAAAAAATCATGTCATGAGAAGTAACTGCATTTGTAAACATCTGTGGATATCATTGATTTGGGTGTAGTTTCAAGTATTGGGAATAAGAGCCACCTTGGTGATAAGAGCTTAGAAGAGCCAATGGCTGCACTTGACTCTTCGCGAGGCATTCCATAACCTACTGTCCTAATGGTAGCAGTGATTGAGTGTGTTTACTGATAATATTTATAAAATGTGAAGTCTAATTCCAAAGTACACACATCCATGATTCCTTGTCTACTTCCAAAAGCAGGATAGGACATCTGCCTCACTCACCTATGGAGTGGGTAGGGTACAGGTAAGTTGGCTGTGATTTGCCTATTGTGGTTTGAAGCCAGCCTAGGCAAGTTAGTCTGTAAGACTTGGTTTTTGTTTTGGGTTGTTTTTTTTTTTTTAGGTCGTGGGGCTATTTTAGGTCATGTACCATAAGCCCCACCTCTGCTCCATCCCATGATCTGCAGGAGCCTCAGCTCCCTCATCAGAGCTGGGCACTGAGGGGGGCTCAGCAGCATCAGCTCTGCAGCTAGCACAACCCACAGCTGAAAGGAAAAGTCAGAGGAGAAAATTACTAGACAAGAGTGACAATGGACTTGATCCCCCACTTTTCCATAGAAACCTGGGTCCTCCTGGCTACCAGGAGTCTAGACTCTGCTCACCTGCCACCAGGTAACCCAGGATTCAGGGTGAGGATTATGATGGTTGATCAATTGGGAAGATCTAAAGAGAAAAATGAATGGGAAATTACTCAAGTCAGATTTAGCCTACACCTTGAGAGGTTATTATTTATCCTGCAGAGATCCAATGAGAGAGTTAATAAATATTCTTCTCTCATGGAACTCCCAATTTCTGTGTGAAGAAAGGGGTTAGTGGCATCATTTGGAAATTATCTCTGAGTTGATGTTTGTGCCTATATTAATACCTCAATTCAGCAGAAGCAGAATATGAACAACTGCTCACTCTTGGAGAGAGCTCAGGATACTTGGGGTGGAAGGTCTTTATTGTTTGTTTGTTGGTTGGTTGGTTGGTTTGCTTTGGTGCCAGAACTGGGGCTTGAACTCAGGGCCTAGGCACAATTCCTGAGCTTTTTTACTTAAAACTATCATTCTACCACTTGAGCCACAGTTCCATTTGTGAATTTTTTGGTGGTTAATTGAAGAGAAGAGTCTTACAGAAAGAAGCTGCTGGCTTACGCTTGTAGTGTTAGCTGCTTAGGAGGCTGAGATTTTAGAATCATGGTTCAAAGCCAGGCTGGATAGGAAAGGCCATAAGACTTAATTCCAGTTAACCACCAGACAGCTGAAAGTGGTGCTGTGGCTCAAAGTGATAGAGCATCAGCTTTGAACAAAAAGAGCTCAGGAACAGTGGCCAGGACTCTAGTTCAAGCCCCATGACCTAAAAAAAAGTCTTATAGACTAACCTGCCCAGGCTGGCTTCAAACCACAGTCCTCAGATCTCAGCCTCCTGCATAGCGAGCATTACAGACAGCCACCAGGTGCCCTGCTACATGCATATTTTGAAAGTTATCTGATAAGCACATTGTTTTAATTCATTTGAAGTTTAAGTTTGCTTTAACTTTTGAGCATACATTAGTAATATAATTTCATACATGGGTGCAATAACATTTGAACATGTTCACTTCTTCCATCCTATCCTTCCTCTTTTCCTACCTCCCTCTACTTTTTCAAATAATGTTTAGTATGCTCATTGTGTTATCTTTATACACACACACACACACACACACACACACACACACACACAAAATCTAGCATGTGTAACACGTGAAATATCTATCAATATTCTTCAATCACCAGTATCCTCTCCTTTCCTCCCTTCCCATTTCACAAATCCACCCAGACAATCCTCCTTTTATTTATGTCCTATTCTTATTTCTATCATTTATATTATCATCATGATCATCACTACCATCATCATCACCCTCATCTTCATTATCATGATCATTTTGCAGATGACCGATAGTATGCACTATTTTGCTTCTGGAATGGGACACTTTCCAGTTTTATTTTGCTGCAAGTGACATGATTTCCACTTAGCACAGTAATATTCCATAGTGCCTGCGCTTATGATTATCTATTCATTGGTTATTGTGCACTTGGCTGATTCTACAGCATGGCTATTGTCAATAGAGCTGTAATAAGGGTGTATAAGCAAGAATCTCCCTTGTATATTGACATTCCTCTCCAGCAGTTTATCTTAGTCGTTCTGTGGAGGTGAGTAGGAAGAAGGTGAGCCAATAATGACATCAGCAACAACCAGGTAAGATTTAGAAGGAAGCAAGGGAATATTCCTCTCTTTTAAGGTCAGAGCTCCAAGAGGTACTTATGGACCCTGACTGTCCACATCGGATGGCACATGTAAATAAATGACTTGGAAATTTCTAGTTTGAATCTTATAAGAGCGCTCAAAACAAGGTTGTTAACTTTTGCCATCTATCCACTGAATGTTGGGGATCCTAAGGACTCCAGCCACTTTTAGCTCAGGCCCAGAATTCAAGCCTCACATCGGAAAAATAAATGCCACAATGGATAATTCCTACCAGGAAGATTTCTGTTTTGTTGTTGTTTTTCTTTTGAGCTTCAGAAGTAAAACCTCAGAGGAAGTGTTTAATTTGTGAGGTTCTATGGGTAAAGGTGATATCACTTTTATCTTTTCATATTGAGTAGATGTTCTTTTTTTTTTTTTTTTGTCTGTCATGGTTCTTGAACTCTGGGCCTGAGCGCCGTCCCTCAGCTCTTCAGTTCAAAGTGAGCGCTCTACCACTTGAGCCACAGCACCACTTCCAGTTTTCTGAGTGGTTTATTGGAGTTAAGAGTCTCACGGACTTTCCTTGCCCTGGCAGCTTTGAACTGTGATCCTCAGATCTCAGCCTCCTGAGTAGCTAGGATTACAGGCGTGAGGCACTGGCACCCAGCTGAGCAGATGTTCTTAAAGGCAAGTTCACTTTGCCTTCACTCACGCTTTGACTTTTGCCAGAGCCATTTATTAAGTTTCTATGCCAAAATTGGTGAATTGAACATCCCAACTCCAGGAACCTCATTCAGTAAACAAGAAAGAAGTTGCATGAGAAGATAAAAGATTGGATGTCAGCTGGTTACTGTGACTCAAATCTGTAATCTTAACTACTAGAGAAACATGACCTGGGAATTGAAACTTGAAGGAGTATAGGCTTGCCCCCACTCCCCAAGAGATGCCCGTATGAAAGCTGCTTCCACGTGACATACTACAGGTCCAAACTTGTTCCAGTATGTGATCAAGGGGAGTGTACTTGGATGAGGTCTTATACATGTAAAACCTATCTTTGTTTCTCTTCCCAGGGCATTGCAGTTTTTGATGTAGAATGTTATTAAAAATGGAAAACTTTAGGGATCAGTACTCGGGAAACTTCCATGGGGCAGATTTGTGAAGATAAGAGAATGCATTATGTGGACACACTATCAATCCCTAACCTCATCCTAACATGGATGAAATATGAAGTCAATTGTAGGCTTTTTCTTATGAAGGACTCGTCTGTCACCAATGTTTGTGTGTGTATATGTTGTGACAGTACTGGGGCTTGAACTCAGGGCATGGGCACTGTTCCTGTGCTTTTTGTTTGCTCAAATTTAGAGCTCGACCACTTGAGCATAGCACCACCAGTGTCTTTTTTGGTAATTAATTGGAGATAAGAGTCTCATGGACTTTCCTGCCCAGGTGGTCTTCAAACCAAGATCCTCAGAGGAGCCACCATGATTACAGGTGTGAGCTGCCAGCACCCAACTTGTTACAATATTTGAAACATATTAAAAACCATGGTGACTGGCATGGACAACACTCACCTAGACAAAACACCACCTGGACTTCACTAAACGTCCCGGTAATGATGACCTGTTTGCAAAGCTGTTTTGTCTTTAGGTATCTCTTCTGTGCATAAGCCACATTAGCCCTTATTTTGTGGACACCTGTGGCTTTTGTGTTCAAAATCCCTAGCTTGAGCTAACTTTGCCACATGTTGAAATGGGATGTGATCATGGTCTGGATTTCTTTGTCCTGTCTCCAGCAGCAGGTTAGGCTGCTGGCTGGTTAGGTTTTCCACTCGGCTGTGTTTGCACTCAGGTTGTATGATGGTCAGCAGCTCTGGAAGCAATTTAGATCCAGACATGATCAAAACAGTGCTGGGGAAAGAATGCTACACTACCTTCGCAAACCGCCGGGTAGGCATCCTTTTTTTTTCTTAAGACATTTTAATATTTATTTATCAACAAAATATTTATTTATCTAGCTTTTAATTATGAAATAATTACAAGCTCTGGGGAACCCATGGAGAAGGGCAGAGGAGAATAATGAAAGGCGTGCTATTGATCAAGACACATTGTGCTCATGAATCAATATGTTAAATTGAAACTCTTTTTTTAAACTATTTTATTTATTTATTTTTATTTATTTTTTGGTCTGTTATGGAGCCTGAACTCGGGGCCTGGGCGCTGCCCCTCAGCTCTTCAGCTCAAAGCTAGCACTCTACCACTTGAGCTATAGCACCGCTTCCAGCTTTTTCTGCTTATGTGGTGCTGAGGAATTGAACCCAGGGCCTCATGCATGCAAGGCAAGCACTCTACCACTGAGCCACCTTCCCAGCCCCAAATCTCTTTTGTTTATAAAATATTGTAAAAAAGAGAATGAATATATAATTCCTATATAATGTAATCAATCAAATTGATAGATCAGTACATAGATATATAAATAGGTCTAGAATATGAAATCCCAAAAGCATAGCTTGCTGGGTGCATCTTTTAGTCTTCCATGGAACCTGGCATTTAGGATAAATATTTGTTGAGTTTTTTTATAGAAGGCCATAGATTTTCAATTAAATGCTGCCAATTCATCAATTTTATACAACTGTGAAAAATCTTCAAATTTACAGAAAGCAAAATCTGTTTTTCTTTAGAGGCTAGCCTTTTGGCCCAGCTGGATTTATGAAAAAAGCTGTCTCCATCTCTGAGGACAAAGAATGGAAAAAACTAAGAACATTGCTTTCCCCCATGTTCCCCAGTGGGAAACTAAAGGAGGTAATCAACCGGTGCTAAGTTACAATGAATCGGGGGAACAAGCAAACAGTCAGATCAGGGTCCTTTTCCAAAATGGTGTTTTGTCCTTATGTCCTACAGTTACATGGTTTCTCATAAATGGGATGTCATGCTTCATCTTTTTTGGGGGGCATGGACTCAGATTTAACTCTTCTCTTTTAACTTCTCTTGTTTTGTGCCTAGATGTTCCCTATCATTCGCGAATTATCTGGTTGGTTGCTGGAAAACCTGAGACCACAAGCAGAGAAAGGCAAACCTCTCATGTTGAAAGAGTGAGTACTTTCTGGGCAGTGGTAGCACACACCTGTAATCCTAGCTACTCAGGGCAGTGAGGTCTAAAGACCACTGCTCAATGCCAGAACCAGCCAAAAAAAAAGTCTGTGAAATTCCTATGTTTAATAAACTACCCTCAGAGTATCTAGAAGCAGAGCTGTGGCTCAAGTGATAAAGCATTAGGCTTGACCAAAAATAACTCAGGGACAGCACCCAGCCCCTGAGTTAAAGCTCCAATACCTACACCAAAAACAGAGAGAGAGAGAGAGAGAGAGAGAGAGA
Organism: Dipodomys ordii; assembly: GCF_000151885.1. Taxonomy (NCBI): domain Eukaryota; kingdom Metazoa; phylum Chordata; class Mammalia; order Rodentia; family Heteromyidae; genus Dipodomys; species Dipodomys ordii. Next base: position 3,402,611 of record NW_012267359.1, read on the forward strand.
GAGAGAGAATTATTACTCCACCCATGGCCTGCCCGAGCACCAATCTATTATCTATTATAATCCACTACTATCTACTGTAATCTATTATCATCTACAGAGTATTTGTACAACTGTGATTTGTCTGGGGAGCTCTTTGTTTTCTAAGACTGAGTTCCTTGAGCTCCCAAGTGAGTCTGACCCACCTAATTGTCCTACCAACCCTAGCCCAAGGGTTGTGGAACCATTCTTGCCAGGTAAATACCTTAGGCAGAGGCAGGGAGGCAGAAGAGGAAGGCCAGACCCTTCCAACGACCCCTCAAGCAGTTCTGACAGAGAAAGGCTTGGGACTGTCCTGTCTTGACACAGGAATTTGTTGCCACTTTTTGCTCCTTGTGTAGCAGAAAGGAGAGAGAATGGGAAAAAGAAATTTAAGTTTTAATGATTCTGTTTTTCTCTGCTTCAGCATCTTTGGGGCCTACAGCCTAGATGTGATCACAGGGACATCATTTGGGGTAAACATCAATTCTCTCAACAACCCACAGGACTGTTTTGTGGAAAAAGTCAAGAGACTCCTAAAATTTGATTTATGTGATCCAATAGTTCTCTCAATAGGTCCGTGGACCTCTCTTCCTTCCCCCCTCTCTCTCCCTCTCCTTTCCTTCCTCCCTCTCTCTGTCTATTTCTATCTTTCTCTCTTCCTCAGTAAAAGATAGTTCATTGAGATACAATTCATTCATACACATACATATCTCAGTAAACTGTATAACTCAATGATTTTTCATTATATTTAAAGACATATGTGGTCATGATCACTGTCAATTACAGAATATTTTATCACAAAAAAACCTTGTACCTTAGTTGGATGCCAGTGTCTCACACCTATAATCCTAGCTGATCAGGAGTCTGAGATCTGAGAACGGTGGTTTGAAGCCAGCCCTGAGCAGGAAAAATCTGTGAGACTCTGATTCCCAAATGGAGCTATGGTTCAAGTGGTAAGGCACCTGCCTTGAGAAAAAAAGTACCCTAGAGAGAGAGCCTAGGGCCTGAGTTCAAGCCTTCTATAAATAGAAGGAAAAAGAGTGAGGGAGAGATAGAAAGAAAGAGAGAGAAGAACGTAAAGAAGGAAATAAGGAAGAAAAGGAGGGCGACAGGAAAAAGGGGAAGGAGGGAGGGAAATAGGAAGGAAAGAAGGAAAAATGGAGGATGGGAAGAAGGAAAAAGAAAAGGAGAGAAAGAAGGAAGGAGGCCTGTACTTTTTAGCTTGTACTCTTCTACTTCTCTCAGGCCTGAATGATCACTTACCTATTTTCTCACTGCCTATTCTGGACACTGTTTATAACTGTGTCTGGCTTCTGTATTATGCTTTCAAGTTTCCTCCCTCGTGGGGCATGTATTAGTACCTTATTTCTTTGTATGGCTGAATAAAATTCCATGGTGTAGACAGCACAATTTGTTATTTCTTCTTGCTTTCTCCTGTGGTACTCTTTCCATTCCTTACACCCATTTGTGAGGCATTAAATATCAGTGTGTTTCCAAAGGATGTTACAGATTTCCTAAGAACTTCTGTAGAAAGGATGAAAGAAAGTCACCTCAAAGACAAAACGAAGGTAAAAGCTGGTGATGGTTACTTAAGGATGTTCGTGGTTCAAAGTTATTTGGCTTTAAATGTATGTTTTATGTAACTCTCTGTCTTTTTCTAAAGTTAGATGAAAAAAAACTATGTTGAGATAGATGAAAAAATTCTAGGGTGGGGTCACAAATTTTTAGATTGGAAGGGAGAATGAAGAATGCAGTGATTAGGAATGGAGATGTAATATAAATCAGAAAGAAAGAATTTAAAATGAAATGATAAGCACCAGGAACCCATGGTTCATACCTGCAATGCTCACTATTCAGGAATCTGAGATCAGATCTGTGGATTGCAGTTTGAAGCCAGCTTGGGCAGGAAATCCATGAGACTCTTATCTTCAATTAGTCAGAAGTGGCTCAACTGGTACAATGCCAGCTAGAGAGCAAGTAAAGGAACAGAAACCAAGTCCTGTACTAGTATACAAAGAGATAGAGACATAGAGAGAGAGAGACAGAGAGACACACAGAGAGAGACAGAGACACAGAGAGATGCATGCACACAGAGAGAATGAGAGAATTAAGTTATTTCCAAGCTTCACATTGGCTATGTGAGCCCCTGAAGGCCTGTCTGAATATCTGATTCATACAGCTTAGACATCAAACAAAGATGTCTGTAGGGCAGGAAGGCAGCACTGGGTTCCTCCAGATATAACTGAAAAATTTGTTCATTCCAGATGGTGATGTGTTTCCAGATGCTTGCTCTAAAAAGTTAATCTTTGGGACTATCCATTAATAAGTATGTCCACACAATAAAAGACTGAAGTCCTGGTGTTGCTTGTGAGCAAACAGATGTGACGGGAGAAGAAGCCACATCCTGCCTGGACCAACAGTTTGCTCTTAGAAGTCAGAGAATGTCAGAGCTGGGGAGAGCAAAGACCAAAAGCTGTTGGTAGGACAGCTGGCTTTCTTTTAGGAAAAGATCCTGGTCCCTCCAAAGTTTATAGATGAATATTCTCATTCACTGGTGATTCAAGCAACGTCAGAAAGATCTGTGGCCAGGCATCAGTAGCTCGTGCCTGTGATCCTAGCTACTCAGGAGACTGAGATTAGATCTGAGGATCATGATTCTAAGCATGCCTAGACAGGAAAAGCCATGAGACTCACCCCTGATTAACCACCAGAAAACCAGAGGTGACGCTGTGGCTCAAAGTGGTAAAGTGATAGCCTTGAGCCAAAAACCTCAGGGCCAGTGCCCACACCCTGAAGTCAAGCCCCAAGACTGACAAAAAAGAAAAAAAAGAAAAAAGAAAGACTTATGGTTACATGGGTCATATTCATAGAAGAAAGCTAAGCTCTGCCCTTCTGATTTACTTCTCATTTCATGGGTGATCTTCTGCCTTTGAAATTTGTGTCTTCTTTCTAGCACCAAGTGGATTTACTGCAACTGATGATTAACTCCCAGAATTCCAAAGACACAGAGTCCCCCAAAGGTAACGGGAGTTCTTTGGGGTCTACTCATGAGAGAAATGTGAAGTCCACTTTCCATATAGAGGTACATTTCTGCAGAATTTCAGAATGGCTCAAACTCTGCTATTACATAGGGCAGCCAAAGGGAATCACATGCTCATTACCATGACCTTAGATATTACATTTACAGCCAGGTGCCAGTGGCTCATGCCTGCCCTCCTAGCTATGCAAGGTTTAACCATCAAGGTTTAAAGCCAGCCCAGGCAGTTAAGTTCGTGAGAATCTGATCAACAACAAATCACCCAAAGGCCAGAAGTAGATCGGTTACTGAAGTGGTCGAGCACTATCAAGCACTAAGGTACAGAGCCCAGGCCCTGAGTTCAAGCCCTAGAAATGATAAACACACACACAGACAGACACACACACAGAGACAATTATTGTCTTCCTATCATCATTTATTTTGAAACTCAACTTTTTTCATGTTTGTTCACTGAAAATCCTTTCAAGTGGGCTTCTGAGTCTTTTCTTCTCCACGTTTTTAAGTAGATGGTATTTTAGAGAATTTGTAGCTTCATAGCCAATTGAGCTGAATATAAAGAGATTTTCCATATGCTCCTGTACCTCTTCTCTTACAATCCAACCATATTATATTGATTTCTTTTTTGAGTGCAAGTCCTGAGGCTTCCACTCAGGGCCTGGGCATTTATATTTTTGCTCAAAGCTGGCCCTCAACCTCTTGAGCACAGCTCCACTAATGGCTTTTGGATGGCTAATTAGAGATGAGAGTTTTGTGGACTTTTCTGCCTACGCTGGCTTTGTACTTTGATGCTCAGCTCTCAGCCTCCTGAGTAGCAAGGATTACAGGAATAAGCCACTTGAACCCGGCAGTGTATTGATTTCTGCACCCTTAGATCTTTATGGTTCCTTTACAGCCTTCAAATGTGCTTCAATGGAAAACATCCCTCATGTTCTTTTCTTTCTATTGTTATTAGGGTATACTAGTTGTACAAATGTGTTTCATCATGATGTTTCCGTATGTGCATGCAATGTCCCCCAGCCAAATGGATGGAGTCGCACCGCTCTGAAAGTGCTGGTTAGATAGAATACTGTGGCAATCTGCTGCACCGGGGCAATAATCATGGAAGACTGAGCCAAAGAACTGAGATTTTGGGGGACCAGAGGACATGAAGCGATTCCTGCCGTCAGATCCTGAGATTCCATTACCAAGTGTTTTTATTAAGTTTAGTTCAGCGGTTGGGGACTGAAGATATGTGCTAAAAGACTAAAAGGCTGATTTGCACATAAGTGATAATTAACTTCCTTGTCTTAGGAAGCAGAGGGAGGCAATAAACATTGCAATATTAGCCCAGAATCTCATCCCAAACAGCTCTAATTTAAACACACTTAGGGCAGTAATTTTTACCTCTGTCTGCTTTGACTGTTTGACATTTCCTGGGCACACCTCTCAGCCTTCTGAATGCTGGCAGGGATGGTATTTGATCTCTTAACCTTTTCCAGGTCTTAAAGCTCAGCTCCAGGGGTTCTCACAGAACCCCTTAAATGACCCTGCTGTAAGTGGCAATCATAGAGAACTCAGACGAGATGGGCAATGGTAGTATGAACCTTTGGGAAACTGGATTAAATTTATTTTTTTCCCTTTGGTTCTTGTCAGACGTGATGACAAGACACTACATTGATTTTTTTTCTTTCTTTTTTTGTCAGTCGTGGGGCTTGAACTCTGGGCCTAGGTGTTGTCTCTCAGCTCTTCAGCTCAAAGCTAGCGCTCTAGCACTTGAGCCACAGTGCCCCTTCCCATTCTCTGAGTGGTTTATTGGAGGTAAGAGTCTCACAGACTTTCCTGTCTAGGGCTGGCTTTGAACTATGATCCTCAGATCTCAGCCTCCTGAGTAGCTAGGATTACAGATGTGAGCCACCAGTGCCTGGCTACTACATTGCTTTTCTATGACTTATCCATAGGTATATGTATTTAAACCATGATTGTGACATTCTGTACTGACTGTCTTTGCCTAAAATATATGTTTTCCTCCCTTTAGGTCTAACTGACCTGGAGATAGCAGCCCAATCAACTATCTTTATTTTTGGTGGCCACGAGACCACCAGTGTCACTCTTTCTTTCATTATGTATCTATTGGCCCTTCACTCTAATGTCCAAAAGAAGCTGCAAGAGGAAGTTGACTGGACTTTACCCAATAAGGTGAGGGCAAGGCACCTGGGGAGGGCGGGAACTGATGAGGCATTATAAGAACAATTCCTTATCACTTGTGGTGAAGATTTCTACAATGTTGTAAGCAATGAGGATTTACTCAATTTTGTTGTAGGTTAAGCCACCAGGAGAGATGTACAGACACAGAGTACAGCCAACAGAAAGTCTTGATTACTGGCTGGGACTACACTGGTCAGTTGGATACCCAAAGTGCAATCCTTAGTCCTCTTTCAGGGCTGCTTATAAGCAAAATTTTTTATGACCTTGTTTGCTCAGGAGTAGAAAGTCCCTAACCATTTTTTTTTTTGTCAGTCATGGGGCCTGAACTCTGGGCCTGGGTGCTGTCCCTCAGCTCTTCAGCTCAAGGCTAGTGCTCTACCAGTTGAGCCACAGCGCCACTTCTGGCTTTTTCTGCTTATGTGGTGCTGAGGAATCGAACCCAGGGCCTCATGCATGCAAGGCAAGCACTCTACCTCTGAGCCACCTTCCCAGCCCCTTTCTAACCATTCTTTCCTGCAAGTACAGGCCAAGTGTGAAGTTTCAGAAGCTTAGACAATGCTATAAGCAAGCACTGAGTGAGGGTAGTCTGACCCATTTATAAAATTCATCTCTATGATCCGTTACCTAGAAACATAACTGGAACTGTGGACACATATCTAGATACGTCTTTGAATATCAAACCATAAGGAATTAGTCTCACAGGTGGGGATGCAGTCCTTTCTTGAAGATGGAGTCACAAAAGCAAAAATGCAGTTGCAGAAGCTTTGAGTAAACTCTAAGACAGTGAGGTTTGATCATCCCTATTACATTCTCCACTGGTTTTATGGGTGTAAGTACAATCGATGACTCACTCTGGAGCCAGGGGTCATCATTACTTCTAATTTCTTCTGACCATTAGCTTTACTGCATTTACTCTTTTCCTAAATAATTCATAAAGCAGTTGCTCAAACACAATCCTACTGTTAAAGCTAGGAGCAAGAGGGCCAAAGGGCTTACTAGGGCCAGGATTAAGGCCATAAGTCAAGGAGACCAGGTAAGCAGAGACTGATACCAATTGTCAGATTCATGTTTTCTTTTCTCCCTGTTCTTCAAGTTATTTTTAACTAGGACAAGGCTTTCTCTAATAATTCCCTACTGATTAGCATAAAAGCAACGGGTCTTCCCTAGGGCCATGCAGAGACGGTCTATTTCATGAAGATGAGTTCCCATCCTCAGTGTCACTGAAGGGCCACCTCTGCTATGGAATCTACTTGGCTCTTCAGTCAGGAAAGTGAGTTTTTTTAATGTCACAAATCCATATCTATTTGAGTCCTTAGTTCTCTGCAGTTTTTGTTTCCTAGGACTAATGCAGATGCCCCAATGGCTGCTGGTCCAGCAGGCCTTGCTCCCACCAAAAGGGGGACAAGGAATTGGATGACCCTTCAAGTTCTGATGAGCCCTGCATCTAGATCAAAATGGATTTGTCCTTCTTTCCACTGTAGATGTATACTTGAGGAATGATTTGGACCAATACACAGAGGGTTCCCCCTTCTTGGCTCCAATATATCAGAGGCTACACACTTCGCTAATCCATTTGTGCATGCCAACCAGGTGGTCTCCAGAGCCTGATAACTATCTCTTTGGTTTGTTGCATTTGGTGTATACAGGTAGCATAGCAGGTATCTGTGTAGGGAGATTTCTTTAGGTCATACTTAGATGAGACAACACAGGTTCCTTGAACTTTCCTTCCCCCAGGGGGAATTGAGGATGATCTCAATTACAACTTAATTGATTTTGAATGGGGGTGAGGGTCTGGTTAGTCCTTACCCCTATATAGTAGGGAGGTCGCGGATCCAAACACAACCAACAGTCTTAAACTAGGCTTGTGCTAGAACAATTTAGACCTTTTCTAGTGTGCTTAACATTGAGAGAAGAGTTTTGGGATTTGGGGCTGTTGGGACTGGGATTGGACCATGAGAGGAACTTGTAAACTAGTGGAGCCTGAGGATGCCAGGGATCTTTAGGCCTCTAGGGTATTAGTAGAAATAAACCAGAATTAGAACCTCTGGGCTTAATGTCTTGAGGTTGGTGCCTCCTTTATATGGTAAACTTATCTCCTAAGTCCCAAACATCGACATAGAGTCTAATTCCACAGGCCCTTCCAGGCTCCCAGTCATGATTACCAACAGCACTCCAGGCCAAAAACTTTGATAATCAGAGAATTACAACTGCCTGAAGAACAGGACTGAAGTGTCTTTTCCCCTTTCACATAGACATAAGAATCTACATGTTTCCATGAAGCCTCTGTCTCACAACCCCAACAAGTACAGCAGAAGTGGATCCTGCAGTAGCAGGACACACATAGAATTGAATAGACTGAGAACTTTTTTCTGTCTTAGGGTTCCAGCATCCTCCATCTCCTTGTGCCTGTGTCTGTCCCAATGGGGTGTGTCACTTTCAATTTATTAATGAGCGTAGACATACTTTAAAGACTATCAGTGGTAACCTTGGCCAAGAGCTTTCCATCCCCTATCTTTCTGAGTTGCCACTCCCATGTTTGGGGATGGTGGTTAGTACAAACTGCCTGTCCCCTGGGGAGGAAAAAAGGCCACAGAACAGAGGGGCCTGCAGCAGCCTTATCTTTAGTGGATTGGAAGTTTGGGTGACTGTGCATTTTTCCTTGTTGTCTGCGGCTTCCATCACCTGTGTGTGGTAGATCCAGGAGGGAACACCATCTTTGCCATTGGTGTGGCAAGGATTATGGGATAAGGTCCCTTCCAGGTTGGTTCCAAAGTCCGAGCATGAATTCTTTTCACCCACACCAAGTCCCCTGATTGGAACTTGTGGATCAGCTTAAGCACCACGCTAGGTGTCTGTTCTTCTGACCACCTGGTGAATAGTCTTCTAAGCGGACTGGAGAGCCTGTAATGACTTGAGAAGGGAGTGATTAGTAATCTCTGCTCCAGAGATATCTCTTAGTTTGGGGAGGATAGGTGGTGGTCTTCCAAACATGATTTCATAGGGTATGGAGTCCATCTGGTCTTAAGAAGGGTAAAGGCAAGGAGGCAACTTTTGCCTGTCTCTAAGAACAGCTTAGTCAAGGTTTCCTTTAGGGTCTTATTCATCCTCTCTACTTGCCCTGAGCTCTTTGGCCAATAGGCACAATGTAATTTCCAGTTGGTATTTAATGCCTTTGCCATATTTGGGGATATTTTGACTGTAAAAACCGAGCCATTATGGGACCCCAGAGTAAATGATAGGCCAAACCTAGGAACTAATTCCTGAAGTAGCTTTTTGGTGACTAGTGAGGCTGTTTCAATCTGGGTGGGAAAAGCTTCTGCCCTGCCTTAAAATGTGCCCATGAAAACAAGGAGGTATCAGTATCTAAAAACAGTTTATTTGATTTCAGTATAGTCCAGTTCCCAGTGCTCTCCGGGCAAAGTGCCTCAGATCCATATTCCTTCTGGGGCCCTTCTTCCTGCCCTTAGGGTTTACCTTAGCACAGGTAGTGCATCTAGTTGTGACAACTTTCACAATGTAGTCCAATCTAGGGGTGTAGTACCTTGGCCCGAGGAATTCAGCAAGTTTTGAGTCTCCTTGATGTGTTGTCCGGTGCAGTTGAATCACCAACTGCTTTCCCAGGGTTGCTAGGATGACAGGTCTCCCATCTGGCACCACAAGCCAACCTGTTTCTTCTTGCTTGAAGTCCAACTACTTTGCCCATTCTTTTTCCTATGATGTGTAGGAGGGTCTAAGAGGCAGATCTGGCTTTGGATCATTACCAGAACCTGGAGGGACCATACTGGTTCTAGGGCTGCCACATCTGCCATTCTGTTTCCTGTGCTTCAACGGATTCTCGGGTGTTCCTTACAGTGAACAATGGCCAATTTCTTGGGTAGCCAAATGGTTTTCAGTAAAGTGAAGATCTCTTCTTCGTTCTTTATCTCCATCCTGGTTTAGGTGTGGACCGCCCTCTTCTGATACAGAGATCCATGAGCATGAGCAGTAGCAAATGCATACTGACTGTCTGTGTACACTGTTATGGCCTTGTCTCCTCCCCATCTCGATGCCTGTACCAAGGTATTAAATTCAGCCTTTTGTGCCTATGTCCCTCAATTGAGGGACTGGGCCCAGATTGTTTAGTCTTTTGTGACTACTGCTGTCCCTGCATCCCTTATACTGTCTTTCACAAAACTTCTTGTCTGTGTGCAATACCTCAATCTGCCTCTGGGAGTGGAACATCAGTCAGGTCTGGTCTGGTGGCCTGGATCAGGTTGGTTTACCTCTATACAGTCATTCAGGGGTCATTCTGGGTCATCATCGGGCAACAGGCTTGCTGGGTTGAGGCTGTGGTTCTGTACAAGTGCCTGGTAGTGGGTTACCTAGACATTGGACATCCATCTTTCTGGCGTGCTCCTCAGGAGGGTCTCAAGCCAGTGGGGAGTAGTTAGCAAAAGTTCCTGATCGAGAGTTAGCTTGTCAGTCTCTTTCACAAGCATGGCAGTCACCACCACTGCTTGAATACTGGCTGGCCAGCCAGTGGACATAGGATCCAGCCTTTTGGATAAGTAGGCCACATGCCACTTTCAGGGTCCCAGGGCTTGGGTAAGAACTCTTTTGCTATCCTTGTACCCTTGTCCATGAATAACTGAAAGGGTTTTGTGACGTCCAGGAGGGCCAAGGCTGGTGTAGACACAGGGCTTTCTTTAAAGACTCAACATCCTTCTGTTTAGTCTTAGTCCACTCCAGACTAGCATACAGGGGTTTGGCAATTCCAGTGAACCCTAAAATCCACAAGCAGCAGTAGTCAACTGTTCCCATAAATTCTCTAGAGTAGGAATCTGCAAAATCACTGAGATGCAACTCTGGGAGAGGGTGTGTTTCCCTCCCTCAAGGTTATACCCCAAGGAGGTGACATGGGGGCATACAGAGCTGGCCCTTCTTCACTGAGATTCTATACCCCAGGGTCTTACGGGTCTCCAACAGTCCTTCACTTGCTACTCTACATTTCTTCTTGGCAACTAAGGCAACAGAGGTCATGACTAAAAGGTCATCTACATATTGGAATAGGATGCTGTTTGGGTAATTTTGGCAGAATTCCAATAAATTGTATTCAAGCCCTTGTCAAACAGGGTTGGAGAGTTCTTAAATCCCTGAGGTAGTCTAGTCCAAGTCAACTTGCCTATGTATCCCCCTGCAGGGTCAGTCCATTCGAAGGCAAAGATGGGTTGACTTACAGGCCCCAAGGGCTGGGAGAAGGCATGTGTTAGATCAGGACAGAATAGAGCTGCTTTTCTGGTGGAAGGAGACTCAGGAGAGTACAGGGGTTTGGGACTGTAGGATATATAGTCTCCACCTGCCTATTAACTTCTCTGAGTTCCTGTACCTGCTTGTAGTCTTGGGTCCTAGGCTCCAGGGCTGGCAGTAATGAGGTGTTCCAAGGTGATTGACATGGGAAAGGTATTCCTGTTTCTCTCAATTGGTTGTGGACTATAATTCCATGCTTTGCCTCACTCTGATAGGAGCTGCTGAGCTCAGTAACTGGAAAATGATTTGAGGTCAGTGGGCTTCTTGGCCAGGTGCATTCTTCTCTGCCCAGTCTTGGGGGAACCTCTGCCTCAGCAAAAACAGATACTCCAAGGGGTGGGGAATATTACCAGGAACTGATTTCAGCTGCAGGGAATATTCCTCCGATAGTGGGCAGGTCACCAAAAGTTTGGTTGGGGCCTGGCCTCCATCTAGGGTCAACTGAGTCTCTGATTCCCCAAGGAAATGGTAGCCCCCCGTTTTCAAAGGAGGTCTCTGCCCTTCCAAGGATATGGACAGTCAGCTATAACAAGGAAGGAGTGTTTCACAGTACCTCATCCCAGGTTGACAGTCCAGGCAGCCGTCCGTAAGTATGAGGCAGTCTTGCCTGCGGTCTTGGATTTTGTTGGGCTGTGGTGGCTCCCAAGGGTTTTATTTTTTAATGGAATGGGTGACTCCTGTATTCTATTAATTTATCCCTGAATTTGGCTGACACCATGGACTTCTGGGGGCTCAATAAATGGAGTCCCAGGCCCATCAGGCCTCCTCATTGGAAGACTGGGTGTCCTTCTTGCTCTTCTTGCCTTCTCCTGTTCGGGCACTTGTTCTTCCAGGTGGCCCTTTTCCTTACAGTAGGTACACGGATCCCTGTCTAACTGTTTTGTCCCAGTTGCTTCCTGTCTTTTCCTTTGGGTGTTCTATCCCTACCTTTAAGTCTCCCTTCATCTGTCTCTCTCAATATTTCCACTACCACCTTAATCAACTTCTTACACTGCTTTATCCTCTTTGGAATCATGGTGATTGTACACTTTCTGAGAGATCTCCAGCCACTGAGACCTATTCATACCTTCAAAATCTTCTTGTTTCTGCAATTTTCTTAGAATTTCTGGGACCAACTGTGTGACAAAGGCAATATTTATGGCTCACTGGTTCTCGGGAACATACAGGTCTATTGGGGTGTAGACCCTGTAAGCCTCCCAAGGGCACTTCAAAAACCCAGAAGGCGATTCTTGAGGTTCCTGAATTACCTCACTTACCTTCAAGAGGTGTGTGGGTCTCCTGGAAGATTCTAACAGAATCTGTCAAAAGTTATCCAGTCTCTCTTTATTTTGATCATTATTGAGGTCCCAGTCAGGTTTCTCCAGAGGGAAAACCTGCCTTTCACAAGCGTCCCTGTCGGGAAGCTTGCCTGCCCCAGTCCCAAAGCAAATGTCCTGCCTTCTAGCCTGATTCAGTCTTACTCCTCAGCCATGAAAAGTATGGCTAGGAGCTGCTGGCAGTGTTCCCAGGTGTGTTGATGGTTGTAAAAGATAGTCTCAAAGAGCCTCACAAGTGCCTGAGGTTTCTCAGAAAATGGGAGATTCTGGTTTTTCCAATTATAAAGATCACTGGTAGAGAATAAGGCATATACCATAAAAGGGTGGGTGCCTTGGGTATCAGAGGCCTGACAGTTGGCTCCCATGGGAGAGGCTTCCCATCATGGGAGGGTAGAAGTGGGGCTGCTTTCAAGTGTCTGTCGAGCTTCCCCATACGCAGAGCCACTCTGTATGGGAGGAGGCCAGGGGCCCTGAGTTGGATGAATCCTGATCCTTTCCTACTGGCCCTCTGGCTGCCTATACAGTCCAAGCTGTACCTAGGCTGGGGGAAGTTCAGCCTCCTCCAGCGGAGCCTAGAGGACTGGTGGGGCTTTCGGTTTCTCTTTCCCTGCTGAATGAACTAAAAAAAAAATGTGGGTGTCTAAGGAAAAGACAAAAGCTTTCAAATAAGGTGGAGGTTTTTGTAACATCACCAGCCAATAGTCAGTGTCTGGAAACTGGTCAGGGTGGCCAGGATTTCCAGTAACTACTTGCCAGACATTGTGAGCCAGCTGGATGTACCGGGTTCCCTCGCTGGGCCACCCCTCATGAAATGTGGGAAATTCAAGTTCACAGATGGTTCAGAGTTTTCCTGAGGAAAGGCAAGTGCCATATTCTTCCCCATCATCAAATCCATCTCTGAAATGTTTAAGTATACACTTCAAAGGAGTTCTAGGACAGCTTGAACTTGCCTCACACCAGCAGCTGGGCACTTAGGCCTGTCTGCTGCGGAGGGCTGGGGAGACCAACCTCAGCTCTCCAGGATGGGTGTGAGGCTTCAGAAGGGGTGGGATCCACAGCTGCTCAGGCTTTTGTCTGCGTTGTTTCAAACAGGCCCAGTCTCCCTGCTGCTACCAGGGCTGTGGCAAATGCAGGATCATAGCGCCCTCTCAGTATGAATCTACTAACAGATGAGGTGGGGGTGAGGAAGGGCTCTGGACTCTGTCTTCTGGTGCCTCTTCTTGGGTAGAAGGGAGGAGCTTGGGCCAAGTTCAGTGGGTCATCACAGTATGACCTCTGGAGAGTAAGACAATCCATCGAGGCAGTGAGAGGTGAACAAAAGTAGTTTATTTATCCTATTTACACAAGAAAGGGGACTTGAGACTACCTTGTCCTGGTCTAGATACCCAGAACCAAGGACAGCCTCAACCACCAAACCTCCAAGCATCCAATAGGCAGCTCTGACCTTTATTAGTTGGTCTGCAAACCACCTATTAGTCAGTCTGCAAACCTCCAAACCTCTGACCTCCAAAGCTCCAAAGGGGAAGGCTTTTCCCTTTCTTCCCTTCCTCCTCCACTGCAGGCCTCTCCACCCTCCACAGGCCTGCCCTGCTCTGCTCTGGTTGGTGCCTCTCCACAGGCCTCTCTAGAGGGAGGCCCCAAATGGCTTTCCCCTCCTGCAGTCTTTCCCTACACTCCTACTCCTCTCCTCCCTCTGCACTAACTGTCTTTTTCCTAATGGTTCTTCCCCTAAGGTGAGGCTCACCTCTTGATGCCCCGCCCCCTCCAGTAGGCTGGCCATGGGGCCATGCTGACTATTGGGTCTGGTTGATTATCTATCAGGGCCCCACAGGTTATTACAATTACCAGCTCTGGTCTCGCTTTTAGTAGGGCAAATAAAGGCACAAGACTATCTTTAGGGACAGGAACCCATGGCAACAGCCAATTGATTTCCCCTAAAAGACTCTGAAGTTGGGTTAGGGTCAGAGAGGCTGGAATATCCAGCAAAGGCTTAAGGGAGCTGGCCTGAGTCAAGGTAAGGTGGGATCTGAGCACCTTAAAAGGAGCTACCTTTTGAATTTTATAAAGGGCTATGGTAAAACCCCCCTTTTTTTTAATATGGTGAGAACCTGGGCCAGAAGGCCCTCCAGGTGGCTTGGGTCTTGGTTCTCCAGAATTATATCATCCATGTAGGCATAGGCAAGGGAGGTATCTGAACCCAGCACAGGCCCTAAAAGTGTGGCCAAGTACTGTTGGCAAAAGGCCGAGCTATTGGCCATTCCCTGTGCCAGCACCGTCCATTCAAACCTCTGATCAGGCTGGGAAAAATTAAGAGAAGGGATGGAGAAGGCAAACTTCTTGCAGTCATCCAGATGCAGGAGGATAGAAAAAAAACAACCTTTAATATCAATCACAAACAAAGTATATTCTGAAGGTATAGCAGGAGTCCAGGGCATGCCTTTTAGGGGTGTTCCTACTAGCTCCATCCTTTCATTTACCTTACATAGATCTTGGAGCATGCGGCAGCCCCCAGATGCTTTTTGGATAATAAATACAGGTGTGTTTCAAGGACTCATAGAAGGGCATATGTGCCCAAGGTTTATCTGTTCCTCCACCAAAAGGTAGAGGGCTACAAATTTAGGTTCGGTCAATGGCCACTGCTCCACCCAAATAGGGCTTCCTGACTTCCACCCAATGGGAGGTACTGGGGGGGGCAGTGGCCTTTAGGATTGGGGGTGCATCCTAGTGGGTCCCTTATGTTCCTCTCTGTAATTATGAAAGTTAAAAAATCCTTTTCATTAACTCTGTCTAGATCCTGTTTAAGCCTTTGTGCTTCTTCTCCATCCAGAATATTGTCATAGAATGCTTGATGGTCTGTAGTGACCACAGCATCCATTTGTCTCAGCATGTCTTGCCCTAGTAAGTTGGCAGTGAGGCTTTTTGCCACTAGAGGGCATATCTTTCCCTGTTCTCCATCTGAGCTAGTCCATTTCATAAGGGTGACTGTCTCTTTGGACTGGGAGTTGCCCCCTACATCCAATGTCGGGGGCCCAGGTGCAAGCTTCCGGTCCGAGGGCACTTCCTCCTCCCTGAGTATGGTTTGATCTGCCCCCGTGTCAATTAGGCAGTGAAACCACTTCCCACCTATGAAAATACTCATTTTAAGGGGGAGTCCTTCCACCAGGGGGACGGTCCAATGGGTCTGGGTCGTCCTGCCATGAGGATGCCTGGACCTCCCAGCAAAGGGGGTTCCTCCTTGAGTTAAGGGGGCTGGAGGACGCCCCTCCCCTAGTGTAAAGGCTTCCCATCTAAATCAACTTTGGATCGACAATCCTTTTTCCAGTGGCATCCCTTCTTGCACCTGGGGCAGGGTATAGGGGGCGGTTTGGACCCCCCCCCCCGGGCCAGTTGGCAGGGGGAATGTTGTGAACAGTCCCTCTTTTCTTTTCTTTTCTTTCTTTTTGGGGGGGGTCTGGTTGTGGGGCCTGAACTCTGGGCCTGGGTAATGTCTCCCAGCTCTTCAGCTCAAGGCTAGCGCTCTACCACTTGAGCCACAGTGCCACTTCTGGCTTTTTTCTTTTTTGTTTATGTGGTACTAAGGAATCGAACCCAGGGTCTCATGCATGCAAGGCAAGCGCTCCACCACTGAGCCACCTTCCCAGCCCAACAGTCCCTCTTAAAGTGCCCCATCCTGCCTGAATTTAAAACAAGCCCCTCTCCCCGATGGTCTTGGGGTTCCTTGGCCCTGGGCTGCCAGCGCCTGGGTAATAGCCTCAGTCATTGCAGATGTCTGAGCCTGTAACGCTAAAGCTAGTGATTGGGACTGGTGCTGTTGCATTCCCACATCCTGCGAGGCCACCACCCATCTGCTCAGGGAACTCTCTCTCAATCCTTCGCAGGCCGGGCAGTGGTCTGCATTCATCCCTTCCCAAACCAGTAGCTTTACAAATTGATCCTGGAGGTCCCCTGCTGGCAGTATAAAATCAGGTAGAGGCTCACCTGGTTTTTGTCTCACTCCTGCTATGGGGGACTCAGTGGGCCCTTCATCCAGTTTGTACCACGTGGCAAGTCCTGCCTGCCTCACCTGGTCACGGTACCGGCCAGGTATTGCGGCCTGCTGGACGCCAGTGGAGTACCCTTCCCCCCCGTCCCTGTTAACATGGCATAAGTAATAGGTATCTCGGGTTGAGCCTGCCGGTTATTCTCCACCCGCATTCTGCATTCCTCCTTAAAGAAAGCACACCATTTAATAAACTGAGAACTGGTGAGGACGGCTTTGGCCACATCCAGCCAGTCCTCAGGGACACATGGGTAATAAGCAATGTCCTGTACTAGGGTCTGGGCCCAAGGAGAGTTTGGGCCATCCTCTGCCACCGGCTTGCGGAGCTCTTTAAGATCCTTAGCTTCCCATGGATACCATTCCAAGGGCCTGTTGGCTCCTGGTGCCAGATTGACCGGATACGCTTGGGGAAGTGAATCCTGTGGCCCAGGGTCCAGGCTCCCAGGTGGCCCTTCCTTTACAGGGTAGGCCTTCGCACAGGTTACTTCCCCAGCCCTCGGCCCCTCCATGGAAGGTCGGTAGGGGTCTGGGTCTCGCAGGTCCCTCTGTAGGGTCACGTAAGGCATGGTACCTCCCCCCACCTAATCGGTGGAATAGAGTGGGGATCTAAGACCATCAGGGGCACCTGAGTCAGAAGGGGTAACCTTCACCCTCGTTTTGACTTCCACTGTGTATGCTTCAGTGCGTTCTCAGTCGAATTTGACCCATTCCTTTTCCTTCTCCTTCCCAAGTCCTTCTCCTTCTTCTGTGAAATAGCATTACCCATACTAAGGGTTTCACTTATCCTGAGAGACCTCTTAGCCTCGGCTGATAGAATTTCCTTTTGTGCCCCATGTTGGGTGCCAGATGTACGGCCTTCAGTCCCTAGGAAGACGGTTGGGATCTAAGGAAAGGTAAGTGGGCAGCTCACCCGTTCCCCAGCCTCCCTTAGCCCCCCAGCCTCCCTTAGCCCGGGAGACAATCAGACACACGGGGGAGTCCAGTCAAGCAGGAACTCGTTTATTACCACACAGCAAGCACTTTCTAAAGCAAAATAACGCGTGGCATGGAAGGGGAGGAAAAGGAACCAACCAATCACTGTAGAGGTCACCCTATCATGCGCCTAAGCTTTCTATACTTTCCCTGCTGTCAGTGAGCTGTTCACGCACTGACGTCACTTTGGCTGGTTGTGGTATCCAATCAGATTTTAACATAAACAGCTTGGGCTCTGCCCATTCAACTCCCTCTCAGTGCAATCTTTGCTGCCCATGTGCCCTACAGGTCAGGTCTCTAGGAGGGTATTCACTGATCCTGGAAATAGTTGTGCCAGTGTGGCAATCCATCAAAGTACGGTTAAAGGTAACAAAAGAATTTTATTTAACTATTTACACCAGAAAAGGGGCCTAGATATCCAGAACCAAGAGCAGCCTTGACTACCAAACCTCCAAGCCTCCAAGGGCAGCCCCAACCTTTATTAGTTGTTCTGCAAACCTCGGTGTGCAAACCTCCAACCCCAGAACTCCAAAGCTCCAGAGCTCCCAAGTTCAGCCCAGACCTTTATTAGTTGGTCTGCAAACCTCAGACCTCCAAATGTCCAAAGCTCCAAAGGGGAAGGCTTTTCCTCTCTGCTCTGCTCTGGTAAAGGCCTCTTCACAGGACTAGGCCTGCCCTGCTCCAGTAGTTACCTCTTGCTGTCTTTCTCCCCATGGTCTCTCTCTTCACCCTCCCCCCACCCCCACAACATGAAGCCTGTATATAGGCTGCGCCCCTCCCCCACTCCAATGGCTCTAAAGGTCTCAACTGCCCCTCCCCCAAGCTGCCCTCTGTCCAACCCCTCCTTGATAGCTCTTGACAGTGGGCCCAGTGGGGCAGTGAGGTCAGCCTCTCAACTCCACACCTCCTCCAGCAGCCCAGCCCTTGAGCGGTGATATCAGCATGGGGTGGTCTTTGGCCCCTCTGGTTATTACAGGCTGACCAGTGGTGCCCTAGAAAGTCTCCAGGTCTGGGTGTTGCCGTGGCTCACTGCTGGTGTCTGTCCCTTCCTGTGCTGTCGGGGTCCAGCATTGTGGAGGTTTTCTGCATCTGGATGCTGCAGTCCCATTGGAGTCCCAGGCAGCCACTGGGCCACGTTCACAGCTCAGCCCTGCTGCCAGCAAGGGACAGGGGGATGGAGTAGGGTCTGCGGTTTTCCATCCTTCTGTGTACAAGGTATGCGTTCTCTCAGTGCCTGTGATTCTATGCTTGTCCATATCTTCGTTGTTGTTGATCTCTTGGGGAGAAGTGTGTATTAGCACCCCAAGTCTCTTTTTGGTGAGAGAGCTAGGGTGATTCCCTATTGTTCACTGTCATCCTCTTCCCCATTCCTTCTTCCTAAAGGCCTCAGAGCTGCTTACCTTGGGGCTCCAAAGAACATGAGGGAGTATTGAGTTGAGGTGTAACAAGACAGCATGGATGGCAAGGGATGCCAGAGGGGGAGCAGCTGCCAGGTGAAGGCCAGAGTCACATGGGTCAGATGAGGTAAAGAATAGGAGAGGGGAAAGGACTGAAAGGGAGGGGCAGTGTGCATATGTAGAGAGGGGTGTGTGCAGAAGAATGAAGGGCCAGGGATAGAAATGGGGAAGGGATGGTATAAGACTTACTTTTATAGCCAATATTTTCATATTTCTCTTCAGTGTCTTGGGAGACTTCTCTGCAGGGGCACAGGAGGATGGGAAGGATATCAGAGGCTAGTCATGAGTGAGTTCAGTCATATGAGAGGGGCTGATTCCATTTGAGGGGGGGGTCTGCCACCTGCCCTGACACACTCATTGCGAACCCAATGGTGTTCAGAACGAGGCTGCCTGAAAGGTGAATGAGGGAGAAGCCCTTGGCAGCATGGCCATGAACTTGGCCCTCAGCACTACTGGAAACTGCTTTGTGGCCGTGTGTGGGGACACTGGAGAAATGTAAAATGCCAACCCTGTCTGTGTCTGAATGCATTGCCCTGCCAAACGTGGAAGAAAACACACATACTCTCACACGTTACTTAGTTTTAGGGTCTCTAATCAGGTGGGCAGGCTGGATCCCTGAAAGTAGCTCCACAATAAGGGCTGCTAGCCAAAAGAAGGCACAAGGGCAGAGAGAGGAAGGATGGAGGGAGACTTTGAGTAAGAAACATGTGACATTGTGTGTGTGTGTGTGTGTGTGTGTGTGTGTGTCTGTGTGTCTGTGTATGTACCAGTATTGGGGATTGAGCTCAGGACCTGTGTCCTTGCTTGCATTTTTCAGATTTCCAAGTAGCTGGAACTAAATATGTACTTCCTCTTCTAATTGACACTTTACTATGTGAGCCTACCAGCACTTACAGATTTTGGCTTTTGGCTAGTTAATTGTAGAGAAGAGTCTCTTTGATCTGGGTGCTGCTGGCTCACACCTGTAATAGGCTGAGATATGAGGATTGTGGTTCAAAGCTAGCACAGGCAGCAATACCTGTGAGACTCTTATCTCCAATGAACCACCAGAAAACCAGAAGTGGTGATGTGGCTCAAGTGGTAGAGCACTAGTCTTCAGCAAAAGAGTTCAAGGACAGGGATGAGAATGTGGCTTAGTGGCAGAGTGCTTGCTTAGCATGCATGAGGCCCTGGGTTCAATTCCTCACTACCACATAAACGTAAAAACCCAGAAGTGACTCTGTGGCTCAAGTGGTAGAGTGCTAGCCTTGAGCAAAGAAGCTAAGGGACAGTGCTCAGGCCCGAGTTCAAACCCCAGGTCTGGCAAAAAATAAAAAATGTTCAGAGATAGCACCTAGGCCCTGAGTTCAAAAAAAAAGTCTTTTCAATTCATCTGCCTGGGCTGTCTTTGAGCCCAGACGCTCAGATTTCAGCCTCTTGAATGGCTGGGATTATAGAGCCTGGCAAAGAATGGTAATAAGAAAGGGCAGGATGAAAGGAAGGACAGATGGGAGTGTGAAAAGGAAAGAGAAATGGAGGAGCTAAAGCAGAGGATGCATAGATGGGCTACGGCATGTTCACCCGAGGAAAGGATGGATGGGACAGGCAAAAGAAAAGCAGAGGAGAGAATCATTGGGCTGGAGATGTGGCTCAAGTGGTAGAGCATCTGCCTATCATGCTCAAGTCCCTGAGTTCAAAACCCAGGCACACCTCCTCTCTAAAGAGTCCATACATAGCCAGGCACTGGTGGCTCACACCTGTAATCCTAGCTACTCAGGAGGCTGAGATCTGAGGGATCGCTGTCCAAAGCCAGCCTGGGCAGCAAGTCTGTGAGACTCTTATCTCCAATTAACCAGTAGAAAACCGGAAGTGGCACTGTGGCTCAAGAGGTAGAGCACTTGCCTTGAGCTGAAGAGCTAAGGGACAGCGTCCAGATCTAGAGTTCAATCCCCATGACCGACCAAAAATATGAAGAGTCCACACCAAAAAATGACAAGTCAAGACAATAAGGTGCACCAAAGATGATGATTAAGGCTGAGGGAAAAACAGATAAATAGAAGCTCAGAGACCAGGAGGACAGCAGGAAAGAGGAACTAGAGAGAATGAGTCTCTGGTAAAGAAGAGTGTCTGAAACTCTGTGCTGGCCTCATTGTTAGGGAATGGGATGTGCAGGGTGAGGAGACTGGAGCAGTAGGGTACAAGGCTGAAGCAGACTGCCTGAGTCATGAGCCTCTGAGAAAGGCCCTTGTGTGTTTCTTTCTTCTAGCTAATTGACTAACAGTAAATGTAATTTCATAAAGTTATAATTTGCTATAAGTATACAGGTTCTTATCCATCTTCCTAAAAAGACCCATAAACCTCACCAAGGAACAATTGTATGTAAAAATGTCCAAAGCAAATGTAAAATACTTTTCAATAATCGGCAACTGTAATGTTATTTTTTCACTATCTTTATATTACATCATTGAATATCTAACAAAGGTTTTCCCCACAAAAGTGCAGTGGGAGATATCTGCATGCTGCAAACAGAACAAAGTGAAAAAAATATTTTTCAAAATCCTTTGGTAATTTTTATGGGCTTCATTTGGAAAAATGACTGCTAATATGCTCCTATTTTTTTTAAATGCTTTCTTTATTTTATATTTTTACATTATCTTTTAGTAGTCAAACAAAAGGATTTCAAGTCAATATGTCAGTTTGTGAATACAATTTATCGTGATCAATTTGTCCATATGTATGTACACACACACACAGACACACACACACACACACACACACACACACACACACACACCTTTTTATTTTGTCAGCCATGCAGCTTGAAATCTGGGCCTGGGTGCTGCTCCTGAGTTCTTCAGCTCAAAGCCAGTGCTCTACCTCTTGAGCTATAGCACCACTTCCAGTTTTCTAGTGGTTAATTGGAGATAATAGTCTCATGGACTTTCCTGCTCCGGCTAGCTTTGAATTGAGATCCTCAGATCTCATCCTCCTGAGTAGCTAGGATTACAGGTGTGAGACACCAGCACCCAGCATCTTTGAGCTCTTTTACTCAAGGCTGGTGCTCTACCACTTTGAGCCACAGCTCCACTTTCGGTTTTCTAGTTAGTTGGAGGTAAGAGTCTCATGGACTTTGCTGCCCAGGATAGTTTGAATCGTGATCTTCAGATCTCATCCTCCTGAGTAGCTAGGATTACAGGTGTGAGCCACTGGTGCTTGGCTATACAAGCATTCCCCCCTCCGCCGCCCCCCCCCCACGCCGTCTTCAATTTAGGGCCCCGGCAATGTCCCTGAGCTTTTTCAGCTTGAGGCTAGGGTCCACCCCCAGCTTTTTGGTGGTTAATTGGCAAAAAGTGTGTCAGGGACTTTCCAAAAATTGTGTAAGGGCTCTCTAAACCAAGGTCCTCAGACTCAGCCTCCTTGAATAGTTAGGATTACAGGCCATGAGCCATAGGTGCTCAGGTAAAATAGCTGTCTTATTTATTAGCTCGTGTTAATTGTGTAAAGCAATAGATTTCATGGTGATATTTTCCTGGTTGTTTTTATTGGGAAACGTGTAAAGAAACCTCCCAAACTAGCACCGCTGTCTCACTTGCTCCACCTCCTTGGGAGGACAAATTCTCACCCTGCTGGGGCTCGGGCTGTAGTTGTCTGGCCTGTAGAAGAAGCAACATGGTGTCAGTATGATTTCCTTGTGATTCTCTGTCACCTTCTTGACTGTGTCCCATGCTGAGACTAACCTTGACGGAAACAGAGTCATGGAGCTTCTCTGCCCCAACCAGTAAGGACAGTAAGCTGAGACCAACCATACTTGTCCTCTTGTCCTCCACTGCAAGTCCTAAGACAAGCCCTTCTGGGGCCATCCATCCCAGTTTCCACCTCTCTCTTCCTCTCTCTGTCTCTGTTTCCTTGTCTCTGTGGCTGTCTCTGTCTATCTTTCTGTCTCTCTGTCTCTGTCTCTGTCTCTCTCTCTTTCTCTCGTTTGTCATGGGGCTTGAACTCAGGGTCTAGATGCTGTCCTTGAGCTGTTTGCTCAAGGCTACTGCTCTACCACTTTGAGCCATAGCTCCACTTCCATTTTCTGATGGATAACTGGAGATAAGTCTTAGGGACTTTCCTGCCCAGCCTGGCTTTCAATTGGGATCCTCAGATCTGAGCCTCCTGAGTAGCTAGGATTAGAGTCATGAGCTACCAACCCAGGCCCAGCCCTCTCTCTTGCTCTCTGTTAATTTCTCCCCTTCTTTACCTCCCTTCTTACCCCTACCACACTTTCCTCCTTTACCTTCCTCTGCACTCAACCCTTTTGTTTCCATGCCCTCACCAAACATCTTCTTTGCCTTTCTTTCTGAGTACCAGCTGTTTCTGGTCCCACAGATTGAGTTCCTGGTTGGAATCCTGTTCAGACTTGTGTGTCTTTGTGCAAGTACTGTGCTGTTTTACTCAGTGTAGCTTTGAGAACATTTTATGAAATCAGGCAGTACAAGTCTTTCACTTTTGGCTATGAATTTGAGAAGATGAATTATTCATTTTGGGGCGGGGGTCCGGTCGTGGGGCCTGAATTCTGGGCCTGGGCACTGTCCCTCAGCTCTTCAGCTCAAGGCTAGCGCTCTACCACTGGAGCCACAGCGCCACTTCTGGCTTTTTTCTTTTTGCTTATGTGATGCTGAGGAATCGAACCCAGAGCCTCAGGCATGCAAGGTGAGCTCTCTACTACTGAGGCACCTTCCCAGCTCCGAATTATTCATTTTTGAAAGGAAAAGCCATTGAGCAAAAAGCTCAGAGACAAGTGCCCATGTCCAAATTCCATTTCAAACTTTGATTGGGGTTGCATTAAATCTGTAAGTTGCTTTGAATGGTACATACATCTTGTCTTATTCTTCTAATCCAAGAATATGAAATCTTTCCATTTGTTTGTGTTGTTATAAACCATCTAAGGACACTTCCTGGTCCTAGCCATTTCCCTCCATCCTTTGCGCTGCTGCATCCTGGCTGCCCTCACACACTGATGTCCTCATTGCAGGAAGCTGAGATGGTCATGTGACTGCTCACTGTGCCTCTGGCATCTGATGTTGTTGGCTTTGATTTACAAGACCCTCTTCTCTCATCTCCCATCTCCTCTACCAGCTAGGAACGAACTGAATTCTGGGAATGTTTTCTTTTCTTTGAAGTCCAGGAAGTTTCTTTGTCCTTACCCCCCAGTTCTTACCTGACTTGTTCTTTTTATTCTTTCAGAGGTTTTGTCTTCTGCTAGGCAGTCTTCTCTGACTCCCTTTCTTTCCACTGACATTATTTAGCACTACCATAGCTCTCCCAAAAAACGATGAGCACCAACACTTCTGAGCGCAAAGGTCATGAAAAGCAGGCGCTGTTCTTGGGTTTTGATTTACCAGATTCAAGCCAGGCCCTTTAGTGTGTGTGCTATTTCAGTCCTTGCTGAACTGAGACAACTTCCTGACCCTTCTACTCTGTTCTTACCTTTCCCAGGGCAGGCTGTCTCTTCTCCAGCAAGCAAAAGGTGAAAATCCATGAGAGTCATGAGAGAAGACCTGACAAAGGATGCCATCATCTGCTATTGCTGGTTTGCACAGACCCACGTGAGGAGATGTTCTTTAAAAAACATAGATTGCCATCTAGGGTTTGTGGTACCTACTGTTATCCTGGCCTGAGGCTTGAAGGCCAGCCTGGTCTACATTATGAGACTTTGTCTCAAACCAAACCAAACAACCAAAGCAATATCTCCAAGCACAGGCTTAATAGCCTGATGTTTTGGGGTTTGAGGGAACACCCAGCAGGTACCTGCTTTTTTTTCTCTTTTTGGTGCCAGTTGTAGGTCTTGAACTCAGGGCATAGGTGCTGTCCTTGTGCTTTATTTGCTCAAGACTAGTGCCCTACCAGTTGAACAACAGCACCACTTCCAGGTTTTGGGGTACTTAATTAAAGATAAGTGTCTCATTGACTTTCCTGCCTGGGTTGGCTGGAACTTCGATCCTGAGATCTCAGCCTCTTAAGTAGCTGGGATGACAGGCATGAGCTGCCAGTGCCCTTCAGGTAAGTGCATTTTTAACAAGCATCTTAGGTGTTTATAACGCAAGTGTGTTCTAAACCACACCCATTTGGGAAGTATGATGAGAGGCCAGCCCTGGACCACTTACCTTTCCTTCTCCACCTGAGAAAGGCCATCAATACTAGCATCCCAGTTTTGAACATAGCAGTGAATATCACAGCAACAAAGACTTCCAGACTCAGGGGCTGAGACTCTGAGACTGTGAAGCCAGCTGAGGTAACTTCAGAGGCTACACTGGTGCTTCTCTCAGTGGTGGTCTTCATCTGGGTGGTGGTCTTGATGGCTGGGGAAAGAAAGATCAGAAGTCAGCAGATTCTCCTGCAAGAGTGGGAATTTGTGAGTGACAGGTCAGATCTCATCTTGTTCAGAGGAATATGGAGAGGAGAGCAGTTCTCAGAGATCCACTCAGAGAAGAAGAGAGGGAGGCTTAGACTCCAGATGAGCAGGGCTGGGTAGAGGGATGCAAGTGTTAGAGCAGCTGCCTAGCAAGTGCCAGGCCTTGAGTTCAAACTCCAGTACCTCCAAACAAACAAACACAAAAGGATTCCAAACAACCAAGCCACTTGAAATAAATCACAGGAATAGGACATTATTTTTTGACATAAATCTATGTAGCATAAAATGTACCATTAGTCATCTGCCTGGGTGAATTTCAGTGGCACTGAGTACACTCATGTTGCTATGTAGCCATTATTGACTCTCCAATTCCAGAACTTTCTCTGTACCCATTAAACTACTCCTTTTGATTGTGCTTATTAGAACTTAATTGTTAAAAAAACAAAAACTGAGTGCTGGTGGCTCATGCCTGTAATCCTACCTATCCAGAAGGCTGAGATGTGAGGATCATAGTTTGGAGCCTTCCTGGGAAGGCAACTCTGAGACTCTTATAATCAGTTAACCAGGAAAAAGCTGAAAGTATGTTTGTGTCTCAAATAGTAGAGCAGCAGCCTGGAGTGAAAAAGTGAAGGGACAGGCCCTGAGGTCAAGCCACAGGACCGGCACAAAAAAAAAAAAAAGGGAAAAGAAATGGATAAATTACCTGTATCAAAACACTATTCTGTGCTCCATAATTATGCATACATATGGTTGATTAGAAATAAGATGAAACTCAATTGAGAACTAAAGCATTTTTTCAAATATACTTTTCTTGTT
Source organism: Dipodomys ordii (assembly GCF_000151885.1). Taxonomy (NCBI): domain Eukaryota; kingdom Metazoa; phylum Chordata; class Mammalia; order Rodentia; family Heteromyidae; genus Dipodomys; species Dipodomys ordii. Next base: position 3,428,112 of record NW_012267359.1, read on the forward strand.
GTTATTAAGGGGCTATCATTTCATAAGGCAGTTCGGAGTACAGTTTCTTTTGGACAGTGTCACCCCTTCCTTCACTTTCTCCATTTCCCCTTCCTGTCTCTGCCTATAAGTTGCATAGTTAGGTTTCCACACAGTGTTTCCTGAATGCCAGGACTCTATTTGGAGCACTGGAAGAATATACATAAAAACCAGAATTGGGAATGTGGCTCAGTGGTAGATATGCACAAAGCCCTGGGTTTGATCCCAGCACTAAAAAAAGAGTGTATATGTACTTAAATAAATATAATACATAATAAAAATACAAACCACAGTAATACTGATTTATTAAAAGTCCTGGAATATGACTAAAGAATCATTTAAATTCATAGTAATAGATGCTTGTTCTTGTTTTGTTTTGTTTCTGTTATTTTATTTTATTTTATTATTTTTGTCGGTCGTGGGGCCTAGGCATTGTCCCTGAGTTCTTCAGCTCAAGTGATAGACTTGAGCCATAGTGCCATTTCCCATTTTCTGAATGGTTTATTGGAGATAAGAGTCTCACGGACTATCCTGCTCAGGCTGGCTTTGAACCGGGATCCTCGGATCTCAGCCTCCTAAGTAGCTAGGATTATTGGCGTGAGCCACCAGCACTCAGCTTGTTTCTCTATTTCTTTTATGCTGGTTCTGAAGCTTGAACTCAGGCACTGGGTGATAACCTTAAATGTTTTTGTTTTGCATTTTACTTTAAGCTAATGCTCTATCACCTAAGCAACAGCTCTAAGTCTGGATTTTTTGGTGTTATTTGGAGAGGAGAGTCTCATGGACTTTCCTGCTCAGCTTGGCTTAGAACTTCAATCCTCAGATCTCAGCCTCTTGAGTAGGAAGGCTGAAAGATTTGAGTCAGTGGCACTAGCCTGGCTAAATACTTGCTCTGTGTGTGTGTGTGTGTGTGTGTGTGTGTGTGTGTGTGTGTGTGTGTGGTTTTTGGCATTTGAACTCAGGGCCTTTCACTATCACTTGCATTGTTTTATTCTTTCTTGGTCTGGGGCTTGAACTCAGCCTGGGCGCTGTCCCTCAGCTTTTCAGCACAAAGCTAGCACTCTACCACTTAAGCCACAGCACCACTTCCAGTTTTCTGGTGGTTAATTGGAGATAAGAGTCTCACAGACTTTCCTACCTGGCTGGCTTTGAACCTTGATCCTCAGATCTCAGCCCACTGAGCAGCTAGGATTACAGGCATGAGCCCCTGGCACCCGGTTGTAACTTGCATTTTTGCTCAAGGCTAGCACTCTACCACTTGAACAATCCTCCCACTTCTAGTTTTTCACTGATTTATTGAAGATATGAATCTCTCTTCTGGGCACAGCATTTCTATCTATACAAAATGAGCATGCCAACTGTTATTGTAGTGTGGGGGTATAAGAGAGCGAGGGTAATTAATACATGTAAAATGCTAGGCCACGGTGCAAGTGCCCATGTACAGTGGATAAGAGACACGGAGACCTGGGGAGGGAGGGGTGGGAGAGGTGTTCTGGGGAGGGAAAAGGGGAGATTGAAGGTAGAGCTACAGGTGATGGTGTGGGGTTACAGCGGGCCCAGAGACCAAGGAAACCACCCATCAGACACCTGCAGTATGTTCTGGGCTGAGTTCAGGACTGTGGGAAGAGCAAGATTGGATGCAGATAGCACAAAATGAAGGCAGGATACTTCTAGCAAAGTCAAATGAATCTGCAAGTCAGGGAACACACAGGGCTGGAGGCCTAATATTAAAGTTAGAAGTTGGATGATTGTGGCAGGGCTGAAGCCCAGGGTGTGGGATTGGGGTGAATCTCAGGGGCCACTGGAAGGCAAAGAGGAGGGGAAGCAGCATCTGTTTGGGGATGGTTATTGGGAAAGGCAATCAAAGAATGATATTGGCAGGGTCCTGAGAAGAGGTCAGAGATAAGGGAGAGGAAGTAAGATTTGAAGTGTGAGGACTGAGGGGATGTGGAGCTGGGGAAGGGGCTCACCTTCAGTGATGGTGAGTTTGGTCCCTTCGGTGGACTGCCACCGCTGCTCACCCATTTCCTTTGTCTTCAGATGGATGCGGCAGAAGTACATGTTCTCGTCCTCCTTCCGAAGGTTCAAAATGGACAGGGAGCCTGAGGTCCTGTTCTTTGTGAGGTTCAGGACCAGCCGGTTCTTGAAATGCTTATGGATGAAAGGTGGGGTCGTGTTGTAGATGAACTCCCCGTAGAACCACACCCATCTCCAAAACAGCTTCACCTCGGGATCCCGGGGCAGCTCCCAGGGGTGGAAGAAGCTGAAAGGGATTTCGATGGAGCCTCCCACAATGGCAGAGAGGTGTTTCGGCTGGGTCATGGCAATGCTGTCTGTGAGGAAGGGGAAGGAATGTGAAGCAAGGCCCTGCCAGAGGGGAGGCAGAGACGAACCCCAGATGCTCCTGCACCTGCATTCCCAGGGTTTGGTGGGACAGATGGCAGGGTTGACACTCTCCAGGCTTGGGAGAGGAAAGTGGCTGAAGGGTTGGTCCTGGCCACCTCCTCCCACACAGCCCTCTGCACATGCCCAGCCCCCAGGCTCCCTGTGGCTTGATGGTTGTGGCCACTCACCAGCTGTCAGGACTCCTGCAGGCAGTAGCAGCAGTGCCACCAGGACCCACCTCATGGCTGGTCTCCTCTGGGGAGAGGAGGCCTGCTGAGTGCCACAGCCGGAAAGGAGGCCCTGACAGAGCCTGGGGGCTTGCACAAGTGGGGTGAGTGTCACATGGCGATTCTGAGTCAGACTTCTTTTCCCAGGGCTGAGGGAGGTTGTTTACTTTCCCATCTCCTCTTCCTTGTGACCTACAACTTCCTTTACCATGTGGCTTCTCCTTTTCTTAGAGGGCAGAAGGGCCTCTTTTGTGGTCACAGTCCTCCAGCCTCCACCTCCCATTTGGTGCTGAGAGACTCACCTTGCCCTTGGCCTCACCTGTCCCGTCTTGACCACCTGCCTTGTCTGATCCTTCACCATGGCCTGTGCAGTCTCCACTTCCCCTTCTCATCCTTCTCTCCACCCTTTTTCCCCCTTCCCCTGCCTCCCCATCTCTGGGTGCCTCTGTCCTTGACTCTTGTCCCCCAGGCTCTCCTCCCAGGGGAAGGGGCTGCCCCAGGCCAGCACTGGCTCTTTCAGAGAGAGGAAGGCGGGCAAGAGTTTTTGCTCACCTCAGCTTCCAGACTCAGGTCTTAGAATGGAATATGAAGATGATAGCCCTGGACCCACTGGAATACCAAGCCCCACTGGTGTATGCTTTTCCTTGTCTTTCCCCCAGGTTGGATCATGGCCCTGTAGTAGCCAGGAAAAACCAAGATGTGGGCATCCTGGTCGGCCCCCTGGTGACTGACTGGCTGCCACCTTCCTTGGGTGCAGAGATGACACTCAGTGACTTCGGGTGTCACGCTGCCCTGCTGGCACCTTTGTGCCCTCCTGCCAGCCCATGTAAGTGTCACAGGATGGGTTTGGTTCTGGACTTCAGGATCCACTTTAGTCTCTTCTGCTGAGTTGAGGCTCTGGCCTGGCTGCATGGCACAGTCTCTGGAAGCCAACGTTGGAATACCAAAGTTCCAGCAGTGGGGACCCCAGGTCGTCCCCAGGACCTAGCTTGGATTGGGGGCAAAGAAGATTCAGAGCAGCAACGAGTCACACATTTCCTAGTCCATGGCACACTCTGACACAAATGAGAGGAGAGGGTGGAGGTTTGGTGATTCACAGGCTGGTTCTGTGGGAGTCTGTGCCCACCTGTGCCCAGGAGGAGCCTGGTGTCAGCTTTTTTTTTTTGGTTAGTTGTGGGGCTTGAACTCTGGGCCTGGGCACTGTCCCTCAGCTCTTCAGCTCCAGGCTAGCACTCTACCATTTGAGACACAATGCCTCTTTCGCTTTTCTGGTGATTTATTGGAGATAAGAGTCTCACGGACTTTTCTGCCCAGGGTTGCCTTTGAACTGCAATCCTCATATCTCAGCCTCCTGAGTAGCTGGGATTACAGGCGTGAGTCACCGGCACCTGGCTCTAGTGTCCTCACCCTGCCATCACTGTGTGCAGAGGGTGACTTCCTTTTTTCCTCAACTTCCCCTTAATCCTTGCTTCCTCTTCTGTGCTGCCCCACCCATTCTGGTCAGGCCATCCCTGCTTTCCCTCTTCATGTGCTTTGCTTTTTCTACCCCGATTCCACAGGTCAGATGTTCCAGGACCCCTGCAGCCTTGCTGGTCTCCAAACCCCCACTTCTTTGTTCTCAGTTTCCCAACATTTTTGGAAGGAACATGTTTCTGTTAGGTTTTTAAAAAGAGGTAGCCGAGTTAAGAACTGCAGCTGCACGCACGTGGTATTCAGGTAAGGGGTAGGTTTATTCAGTAGACCTGCTGGGACCAGGCAAGGGTGGCACTCCACGTGGCTGGGAAAGGCCTGGGAATGAGAGAGAGCTGGGAAAGAGAGGAAAGAGCTAGAAAAGAGCAGAAAGAGGGGTAAGAACAGTAGCACTCACGTGGTATTCAGGTAAGGGGTAGGTTTATTCAGTAGACCTGCTGGGACCAGGCAAGGGTAGCACTCCACGTGGCTGGGAAAGAGAGGAGAGAGAGAAGAAAGAGCTAGAGCAGAGAGAGCTAGAAAAGAAGAGCAAGAGCAAGAGCAAAAGAGCTAGAAAAGAAGAGCAAGAGAGCATCTGGGCCTGGGCTAGGCCTTATGTACGGTATGGGCGGGGAAAGGTATGGCCACATCAAATTCAGATGTGACCTCAGCGGATGCAGATGTGACCTCTTCCAGGTGTCCCAGTTGCCTAGGTAACGCAGGTACTGGGTGGAGACTTTGCTGAGAGGAGGGTGGAGTCTGCTAGCCATCCAGGAGTGGACCTTACAGTTTCCACTGGGGAAACTGAGGCACTGGGCCTTTGGGCTGAATTGGTCCCTGATGAGAAGGTAGTCACCAGAGAGGGCACAGGGCCTCTGGGAAGGGGCCGGGCGGTCTGGCAGCCACCCTCAGAGTTGCATTCTGGCCTTGTGCAAGTCATCTACCAGATTGCAGAAGGGTGGGCCCAAGGAGGGGCCAGCTATGGGCCACACACTGTGCTCATAGGAAGGTCCACACTGCCCCCTGCAGTGTGCAATCTCACCAGCAGCAGTGTGGGGAGGTGATTTATCTGGGCCTGAGAGGCACTTGAGGCTCCGGTGCTCGCATGGTCCTGGGGAGAGGCAGATTTGGAGGCTCAGGTGGGATTCATGGTCCATATTATGAGAGCATCTGTGTCCTCCCTCACTGGCATCCAGATCACCTGCTCAAGGCCGAGCTGTATTCTTTTATTTTCTTTTAATGCAGTCCAGGGCTGAGGCCCTGGGAACAGTGCACATGGCAATGGTTGAGCCTCTGGTGCCAGGATCTTACACACCTTGGCCATGGTGGCCCCCAGGCTCCAGGCTGGCACAGCTGGGCCCCTGGGAGGGAGACTCTGGCTGGCAGGCATGGGGTGGAGGAGGCCTGGGGCTGGAGCTGGTGGAGGCTGGCCATGAGGACTGACCAGGCTGCCAGTCTGTGTAGTGTGGACAGGGATCACTGGCGTCCAGACTCAGGCTTGGTATTTGGCTGGAGGGGGGTAGAAAAGGGAGGGGCTGTGGGGCTGGGGCTGGGGTCAGGGAGCAGAGAGGGGACTGAGGTTGAGGGTCGAGGTCTGTGATCAGGGGCAGCAGGGGCTGAGGTCCAGGGAGGAGGGCTGAGGTCAGGGCGGGGCTACTGGGGGTGGGGGAGGAGTCAGGGCCTGTGTTGAGGCCAGGGTCTGATGTCAGGGGCAGGGGGGTCCTCTCCATGGGGTCCGAAGTAACATAGTGGAGGTGCAGCCACCACCCGCTGCCACTAAGGGCCACACTGTCCCCTGCACTCAGTGCTGCTCACACCTGGAGGCCTTCCTTCCCCTGAGAGCCTCACCTCCTCCCCTGGGCTCTGGGACCCCTGAGTGCCCCTCCTTTGTTCCAGAACAGCTGGAAAATGCCTAGTTCTGGCCAGGCCTAAGCAAGTCAGCCTAAGCAGAATGGCTCAATACCAGGGAGTCCTCTGGCTTGCAGATCCGTAGGCCCTTTGCCCTTCTTAGGTACCCTACCCGCAAAGGGAGAGAGGCCACTGAATGCCCCCCATCCATCTTCCCTGTCCATGCCACACCAAGACATGCCTCCCCTTGTACTAATTTTAATGAAAAGTCTATTTTATCAGACACCAATATGGCTACTCCTGTCTTCTTGCAGGGTGCATTTGCATGGAAGATCCTTTTCATCCCTTCTCTCAGTGTTTGTGCACATGCGTGCATGTGCTTCATAGGTCCAGACAGGTGAGCAATCCACCAGCAGCTGGGCACTTAGGCCTGTCTGCTGCGGAGGGCTGGGGAGACCAACCTCAGCTCTCCAGGGTGGGTGTGAGGCTTCAGAAGGGGTGGGATCCCACAGCTGCTCAGGCTTTTGTCTGTGTTGTTTCAAACAGGCCCAGTCTCCCTACTGCTACCAGGGCTGTGGCAAATGCAGGGTCATAGCACACCTTCAGTATGAGTCTACCAACCGGTGAGGTGGGGGTGAGGAAGGGCTCTGGACTCTGTCTTCTTCGAATGTGGTGCCTCTTCTTGGGTGGGAGGGAGGAGCTTGGGCCAAGTTCAGTGGGTCATCACCAGCTTTGGTCTCCCTTGAGGAGGGGTAGGGGGTGATTCAGGTCTACAGGAGGGTCCTCACTGATCCTGGAATTAGTTGTGCCCGTGAGGCAATCCATCAAGGCAAGGTTCAAGATAAGAAAAGAATTTTTACTTACATTATTTACACCAGAAAAGGAGTTACACTACCTTGTCCTGGGCTAGCTACCCAGAGCCAAGAGCAGCCTCGACCCCCAAACCTCCAAGCCTCCAAGGGCAGCCCAGACCTTTATTAGTTGGTCTGCAACCCTCCGTGTGCAAACCTCCAACCCCAGACCTCCAAAGCTCCAGAGCTCCAAAGGGGAAGGCTTTTTCTCTCTACTCTGCTCTGGTAAAGGCCTCTGCACCAGACTAGTAGTCACCTCTTGCTGTCTTTCTCCCCACTCTCTGTAGTCACCCCCTGACCTGGGAACATGAAGCCTATATATGGCTGCGCCCCTCCCCCACACCAGTGGCTCTGATGGTTTCAAGTGCCCCTCCCCCAAGCTGCCCTCTGTCCAGCCCCTCCTTGATAGCTCCTGACAGGGGCCCAGTGGGGCGGTGAGGTCAGCCTCCCAGCTCCACACCCCCAGCAGCCCAGCCCTTGAGCGGTGACATCAGCATGGGGAGGTCCTTGGCCCCAAGTCTCCAGGTCTGGGTGTTGCCGTGTCTGTCCCTTGCTGTGCTGTCGGGGTCCTGTACTAACCCGTGCGACCCCGATAATCAGAGGGGTCCAAGAGTCAGCATGGCCCTGTGGCCTGATGGAGAGGGCGGGGCATCAAGAGGCGGCCCTTAGCGCTCTCCACACCCCGCCACTGGACAGAACAGGGCTTTGAGAGGCGTGCCTCCGGAGGGGCGTGCCACGCCGCCGAAAGAGGGCGTGGCGTGCCGCTGAAGAGGGCGTGGCATGTCACTGGAGGGGTGGGACGTCCAGCTCCACATGGAGAGCTGTCAGAAAGTGATTGGGCAGAGGGCAGCTTGGGGGAGGAGCATGAATGGCAGTTGGAAAACCGTTAGGAAAAAAAACGTTAGGGAGAAAACAGTGTGGAGGAAGGAGAGGAGGGAGAGCCGGCAGGAGGGGAAGCCTGCCGGAGCAGAGCAGGGCAGGCCTGTGGAGGGCGGAGAGGCCTGCAGTGGAGGAGGAAGGGAAGAAAGGGAAAAGCCTTCCCCTTTGGGGGTTTGGAGCTTTGGAGGCCAGAGGTTTGGAGGTTTGCAGACCATCTAATAAAGGTCAAGGGGTCAGGACTGCCTATTGGAGGTTGGAGGTTGGAGGTCGAGGCTGCTCTTGGCTCTGGGTATCTAGCCCAGGACAAGACCCCTTTCTGGTGTAAATAGGGTAAATAAACATCTTATGTTCACCTCTCACTGGGCCTCGATGGACTGTCTCGCTCTCCAGAGGTCATAAGTGTCCAGCACTGCATGGGTTTTCTGCGTCTGGATGCTGCAGTCCCATTGGAGTTCCAGGCAGCTACTGGGCCACGTTCACAGCTCAGCCCTGCTGCCAGCAAGGGACAGGGGGATGGAGGAGGGTCTGCGGTTTTCCATCCTTCTGTGTACAAGGTATGCGTTCTCTCCGTTCCTGTGATTCTATGCTTGTCCATATCTTCGTTGTTGTTGATCTCTTGGGGAGAAGTGTGTATTAGCACCCCAAGTCTCTTTTTGGTGAGAGAGCTAGGGTGATTCCCTATTGTTCACTGTCATCCTCTTCCCCATTCCCTCTTCCTAAAGGCCTCAGAGCTGCTTACCTTGGGGCTCTGTATGTTGTCCTAGGGGAAAGAGAGAGAGAGAATGAGAGAATATTGAGGTGTAACAAGACAGCATGGATGGCAAGGGACGCCAGAGGGGGGGCAGCTGCCAGGTGAAGGCCAGAGTCACATGGGGCAGATGAGGTGAAGAATAGGAGAGGGGAAAGGACTGAAAGGGAGGGGCAGTGTGCATATGTAGAGAGGGGTGTGTGCAGAAGAATGAAGGGCCAGGAGTAGAAATGGGGAAGTGCCCGAGCCTGCCAGCAACGAAAGGGAATTCTGAATTAGGGGGCGGGGACGAGAAAAATAAAGACATAGGACAAAGGATGGGGTCGGGAGGTCTGCAGCTCAAGACTGCAGCACCATTTATTTTTAACTTTCCCTAATATATACTATTAGAAGTCAAGAGGTAACATAAGGTTACAATAGTCCAGAAAAACAAGGAAAATTTCAGTAAAAACAGAGTGCAGTAAAAACAAGACAAGGTCAACTGGTAGAAAGTAAAACAAACTCTGCAGACATAGCAAAGCAATCCCGGGCACCTGGTGTTTTTTAAGTAAGCCAGCTCCTTGTATGTGCCTTCAAGTGAGCACAGGGGTCAAGATGACTTTAGAGCTTTACTGTCGGCTCCCAACAGGGAAGGAGTGGTATAAGACTTACTTTTATAGCCAATATTTTCATATTTCTCTTCAGTGTCTTGGGAGACTTCCCTGCAGGGGCACAGGAGGATGGGAAGGATATCAGAGGCTAGTCATGAGTGAGTTCAGTCATATGAGAGGGGCTGATTCCATTTGAGGGGGTGTCTGCCACCTGCCCTGACACACTCATTGCGAACCCAATGGTGTTCAGAACGAGGCTGCCTGAAAGGTGAATGAGGGGAAGCCCTTGGCAGCATGGCCATGAACTTGGCCCTCAGCACTACTGGAAACTGCTTTGTGGCAGTGTGTGGGGACACTGGAGAAATGTGAGGTGCCAACCCTGCTTGTGTCTGAATGCATTGCCCTGCCAAAAGTGGGAGAAAATACACACACACACACACACACACACACACACACACACACTACTTAGTTTTAGGGCCTTTGATCAAGTAGGCAGGGTGGGTCTCTGGAAGGAGACTGGAAGAAGGGCTTCCTGCCAAAGAAGGCACAGGGCAGGGAGAGGAAGGATGGAGGGAGGCTTTGAGTAGGAAACGTGTGACATTTGTGTGTGTGTGTGTGTGTGTGTGTGTGTGTGTGTGTGTACGTATTAGGGATTAAGTTTAGGACCTATGTCCTTGCTTGCCTTTTTCATATTTCCAAGTTGCTGGGACTAAATATGTGACTTGCTCTTCCAGTTGAAACGAAACCATGTTAGCCACACCTGAACTTGCAGCTTTTGGCTTTTGGATGGTTAATTGAATGTGGATGCTGCTGGCTCACACCTGTAATCCTAGGTGTTTAGGAGGCTGAGATATGAGGATCGAAGTTCAAAGCTAACATAGGCAGGAAAGTTTGTGAAACTCTTATCTCCAATGAATCACCAAAAAACTGGAAGTAGTACTGTGGCTCAAGTGGTAGAGCACTAACCTTCAGCAAAAGAGTTTGGGGACAGGGCTGGGAATATGGTTTAGTGGTAGAGTGCTTGCCTAGCATGCATGAAATCCTGGATTCGATTCCTCAATACCACATAAACAGAAATCAGAAGTGGTACTGTGGCTCAAGTGATAGTGTGTTAACCTTGAGCAAAAGAAGCTCAGGTACTGTACCCAGGTTTTGAGTTCAATACCCAGGACTGGCAAAAAAAAAAAAAGAGTATAGGCACAATGCCTAGGCCCTGAGTTCAAGCTCCACCACTGATCCCCCAAAAAGTCTCTTCAATTCATGATCCTCAGCTAATAAGAAAAGGCAAGAGGAAAGGAAGGAGAGATGAGAGGGTAGAAAAAAAAAAAGAGAGATGGAGGAGCTGGAGCAGAAGATGCCTAGGGGCCATGGCACGTTCACCAGGGGAAAGGATATGGGACAGAAAAAGAAAAGTATAGGAGAGAATGATTGGGCTGGGGATGTGGCTGAAGTGTTAGAGCATCTGACTATCAAGCTCAGCTCCCTGAGTTTAATCCCCAGGTACAGCCTCGACTCTAAAAAGACAAGAGAGTAAGATACACAAAGGAAGATGATTAAGGCTGAGAGGAAAACAGATAAACAGAAACTCAGAGACTGGGAGGACGGCAGGAAAGAGGAACCAAAGAGAGCCACTTGCTGGTAAAGAAGAGACTGAAACTCGATGTTGGTCTCATTGTTAGGGGATGGAGCCTGCAGGGTGAGGAGACTGGAGCAGTAGGGTACAAGGCTGGACACTGAATAGGTGAGTCATGAGCCTCTGAGAAAGGCCCCTGTGTGTTTCTTTTTTCTTTTCCTTTTTTAAATTTAGTTACTTGGCTAACAATAAATGCAATTTCATGAACTTATTATTTGCCATATATTTACAGATTCTTATCCATTTTCCTTAAAAGACCTATAAACCTCAGCAAGAAACAATTCTACATGAAAATGTCCAAAGCAAATGTAAAATACTTTTCAGTAATCTACAACTGCTAATGTTATTTTTCGTTCTTATATTACATCATTGAATAGGTAGCAAAGATTTTCCTCATAAAAGAGAAGTAGGAGATATCTGTGTGCTGTAAACAGAGCACAGTGAAAAACAATCTTTTTCAAAATGCTTTGGTCATTTTTATGGGCTTCATTGTGGGTTGCTAATATGCCCCTATTTTTGTTTTTCTATCCTTATTTTGCTTTTTTACATGATCTTTAATTAGTCAAACAAAGGGATTTCAGTTCAACATGTCAGTTTTTGAACACAATGCATCTTGACCAATATGTTCTCTCTCTCTCTCTCTCTCTCTCTCTCTCTCTCTATATATATATATATATATATATATATATATATATATATCTTTTTCCTACTCTGGGCTTGAACTCAGGGCCTAGGCCCTGTCCCTGAGCTTTTCTGCTTAAGGCTTGTTCTCTACCACTTGAACCATAGCTCCACTCCCAGCTTGGTGGTTATTTGGCAAAAAGTGTGTCAGGGTCTTTTCTAACCCAGGCTCTCTTCAAACCATGATCCTCAGATCTCAACCTTCTGAATAGTTAGAATTACAGGCCATGAGGCATGGGTGCTCAGATAAAATCTCTCTCTTATTAGTGCATGTGAATTGTACAAAGTAATAGGTTGCACTGTGATATTTTCCTATTTGTTCTTATAGGGAAACTTGTAAAGAAACCCCCCAAACCAGCACCTCTGTCTCACTCACCCTGCCTCCTTGGGAGGACAAATACTCACCCTGCTGGGGATTGTAGTTGTTTGGCCTGTAGAAGAAGCAACATGATGTCAGTATGACTTCCTTGTGATTCTCTGTCACTTTCTTAATTCTGTCCTATGTTCAGACCAGCCTTGAGGGAAATGGAGGAATGGAGATGCTCTGCCCCAGCCAGTCAGGGCAGTAAGTGAGGCTAGCCATACTTGTCCTCTTGTCCTCTACTGCAAGTCCTAAGACAAGCCCTTCTGGGGCCATCCATCACCTTTTCATCCTTGTCTCCCTACCCTCTTTTTTGTTGGTCTTAGGGCTTAAACTCAGGGTCTGGACATTGTCCCGTCTGGTTGCTCAAGGCTAGTGCTCTACCACTGTGAGGCATAGCTCCACTTCCAGTTTTCTGGTGGGTAACTGGAGATAAGAGTCTTGGGGACTTTCTTGCCCAGCCTGGCTTTCAACCTCAGATCTGAGCCTCGTGAATAGCTAGAATTACAGTCATGCGCTACTACCCCAGGCCCAGCCCTTTCCCTTTCTCTCTTAATTTCTCCCCTACTTGACCTCCCTTCTCAGCTTTACCCTCCACTTTCCTCCTTTTCCTTTCTCTGCACTCACCCCATCTGTTTCCACGCCCTCACCCAACATGGCTTTCCTTCTGAATATTGGCTATTTCTAGTCCCAGAGATTGAATTCATGGTTGGAATCCTGTTCAGATTTCTGCTGCTTTCCTGGGCCATTTCTCACCCCTCAGCTGTTCTTCTTCTTTCCTTATTAGGAGTCTTGGCACCTTCTATTCTTTTTCTTTTTGTTTCTGTCAGTGTTGGGGCTTGAACTCAGTGCCTAGGTGCCTAAACTGTTTTATTTTGTTTTGTTTTTGTCAGGAATGGGGCTTGAATCTGGGCCCAAGCGCTGTCCTGAACTCTTCAGCTCAAGGTGATCGCACTACTACTTGAGCCACAGAGCCACTTCTGGTTTTCTGGTGGTTTATTGGAGATAAGAGTCTCATAGACTTTCCTTCTTGGGCTGGCTTTGAACCATGATCCTTAGATCTCAGCCTCCTGAGTAGCTACGATTACAGGCGAGAGCCACAGGTGCCCCGCTGCCTGAACTGTTTTGCTGAAGCCTAGTGTGCTACCACTTTTAGCCTCAGTTCAGTTTTCTGATGGGTAACTGGAGAGAAGAGTCTCACGGACTTTCCTTCCCAAGCTGGCTTTGAACCAGGTCTCAGACTCCTGAGTAGCTAGAATTATAAGTGTGAGCCACAATGCCCAGCATGCACGCTTCTAGAAGACCACTTATTTGGCTGTACTTGACAGTTTACTTCAGGATGTGCTGTGTTCCAGCCAACCATCCATTTGTCTGTCTTTGTGCGAGTACTGTGTTGTTTTGCTCAGTGTAGCTTTGAGAACTTTTTATGAACTCAAGCAGTACAAGTCCTCCATAATTGGCTATGAATTTCAGAAGATGAATTATTCATTTTTGATTTTTTTGAATTATTCATTTTTGAAAAAAGAGTCATTGTGCAAAAAGATTAAGTATGATGCCCATGCCCTGAGTTCAAGCCCCATGATCAGATTTCATTTCAGACTTTGATCTGAGTTGCATTAAATCTGTAGCTTGGGGGCTGGGAAGGTGGCTCAGTGGTAGAGAGCTTGCCTTGATTGCAAGAGGCCCTGGGTTCAATTTCTTAGCACCACATAAGCAGAAAAAGCCAGTAGTGGCGCTGTGGCTCAAGTGGTAGAGTGCTAGCCTTGAGCTGAATTGCTGAGGGACAGCACCCAGGCCTAGAGTTCAGGCCCCATGACTGACCAAAAAAAAAAATCTGTAGATTGCTTTGAATAGTGCATACATCTTGTTTTATTCTTCTAGTCAACAATATGAAATTTTTCCATTTTTTTGTGTCTTTAATTTCTTTCAATATTGTTTATGTCTTGGTATTAGTGGGTAAATCCTTCATTTTCTTTGTTTCTGTAAGATCTGCTCCTGGAAGGTGGGCAGACTCCCCCCTCCTCTCGGCTAAGTCTCTACCCAATACCTGTGTCACCTAGGTAACTGGCATACCTGGAGGTCACCTTCTTGGCTGCCCCCAGTCATGCTTCCCATTGGACCAAGGGAGGATCCCAGGCCTCCAGGCCACATATGCATCTAGTGTGGCAACACCTTCCCTCACCTGGCTGCACCTTCTCCCCTCTCCTTCCCTACTTAAACCCAGGTCAGACCTCAGCCTGCCCCTTTGGCCATATGGTCTCCATCTGGCATGGTGGGGGCAAGCAGCTCATTAAAATAAACTTCTCTACCTGCCTGAATAACTCCTGGTGTTCTCCTTACTATCTACCTAATTAAACCTAACATATTTAAATACCTAACATAAATGGTGCCATCTGAACTCAGGAAGGGTTTAAAGTCAGGATAGGCAGGATTCCTCTCCGTTTGTTTTGTTTTGTTTCTCTCTTTTTCTAGTTTTTCTCTGAGGACTATCCCCAGTTCTGACAGCCCTTTTCCCTCCAACTAAACTGTTGTGAGATGCCACGCTAGGCTTTTCACCAGTACCATTGCTGGCCTCCACATCTACGCTACACCATTTCTCTACTCTGGTGAGTGAACTACTCTACAAGTTCTCTGGTTTTCTGTTTGACTAGATGTGACACCACACCAGAAATCTCCTGGGCCTTTAGCTGAAAGGCCTGTCACCTCCCCAGCTGAGGACACTTGGTTTTGGGGGGTTTGACCATTTCTGCCTAGGGGGCGCTAGAGGATGTAGGATGCTCCTTCCATCCAGTAAGCTCTCCTTCACTCACCAGACTGACTCCCTCCAGTGCTTTTAATGGCATGCTGCAAGTCATGCCCTAGCCGGGACACTGAGTTGGAATGCCTCTTGCAATTGCAATGAGGCCTGGTCAAAATATTTTTGCCACTGCAACGGTAATGGTCAGAAATCTTTTTACTTTCAGGCTCTACTTTGCTCTTTCCCTCTTAATTTTCTTTTTCTTTCTTTCTTTCTCTCTCTCTCTCTCTCTTTTTCTCTCTCTCTCTCTTTCTTTCTTTCCTCTTTTGGCTTGGGCATGCAAAAGTGCAATGCAGGCTGGGTCCCAGGGACCGTCTTCTCCATTCTCTCTCTAAGGCTAGTCATTGTAGGTTTGAGACCATATCTAACATCAAAAGAAAAGTAACTGCTTAGAAATTTGGCCTTAATACTAATTGGATAATTGCAATCACTGGCCTAAATACAGTACTTTCTCTTTTCCTCTCTTCCTCTTCCTCTCTCTCTCCATCTATTGTCTGTCTGTCTGCTTGCTTGTGCTTACTTTATAAAACTCCAAGTCATACCATCCTGATAATGTGCCTTGCCAACAAAGTTGCCTCTTTTCACAGATCCTGGAAACTGAGGCCCAACCAGCTAATGTGCTTTATTAGCAAAGATGTCTAAACTTATTCTGTTGTCAAAAACGTTGGCTGTTGTGTTTTGCCTTGTATTTTGTTTGGCAACGCCTCTTCTGGCACTGACCATGTGGTTTTAAAATATTGGGCAAAATAATGTCATCTTACTGCTGGAATTCCAAGAGTCTATGGCTGTTATTCATGTTTGCATGCTGTAAAACTTATGTATACGGTGTGTGTGGTGTTTGTGGATGTGCGCGCATGCGGGCGTGTGCCTACATGTATTTATGGCTGTGTCTGAGAAAACTTGTTATCTGGCATTGTAATCAAGTTATTTGGCTTAGCAACATAAGTTTCTTGAAGACTTAGTTTTTTTTTTTATTTCAAATCTCCCCACTATTCAAGGTTTCTTTTTCTCTGTGTAACTTAATTTGGTCTCAATGTGTATAATTTAATTTGATCTCAATGTAAGTTGAAAAAGCCAAGGATAGCACCCAGGCCCATTCACCAGTCTGTAGAAATTTGCAGGTAACACAGAAGGAGGAGTGACAGTCCATCCAAGGGATGCAGCCTACCCCACATTCAATCCATCTCTTCCAACCTGGAAGATGGCCTCCCTTACTCCCACCTAGACCATGCTGACTACTTTTTTTTTGGGGGGGGGGACAGTGCAGTCGTGAGGCCTGAACTCTGGGCCTGAGTGCTGTCCCTCAGCTCTTTAGCTCAAGGCTAGCGCTCTACCACTTGAGCCACAGTGCCACTTCCGGCTTTTTTCTTTTTGCTTATGTGGTGCTAAGGAATCGAACCCAGGGCCTCATGCATGCAAGGCAAGTGCTCTACCACTGAGCCACCTTCCCAGCCCAATCCTCACTACTTCTAATGTGATAAAAAGTAGACTGGACTGCTGCCTGACTTCTTCACATGCAGCTGATTCCTGGTGGAAGACTGCTTTGGATTTGCAAAAGCTACTACTCTTGTGTGATGTTCTTTCTACAACTTGGTTAACTTAGGCATCATTAGGGTCACCAGAAAACAAAGGTGCAGGTAAGCGCTACTCACTTCTATTTGATCTCCTTGTTGCTTTAATTGGAAATAATAAAGGGTTTTTTTGTGGCAAAGATTGCAGTTCAAAGCCAGCCCGGGCAGAAAAATCTCTGAGACTCCATCTCCCAGTGAACCAGCAAAAAGGCAGGCTGGAAGCATGGCTCAAGAGACTCATTTCTAATTAACCAGCTAGATGCTGGAAATGGCACTGTGACTCAAAATGGTAGAGAGCTAGCCTCAAGCAGAAGTGCTTAGGGACAGTGCCCAGGCCTTGAGTTCAAAGCCTGTGAATGCCAACTGGGACAAGCTATCCCAGCCATGAACGCTGAGGGGACCCCACCACCACCTGCAAGGATGAAGTCAGTCCTGACAACGAAAATCCATGGAGAGGAGCAAGAGGAAATAACATTCTAATTGGAGTCACTTTATACTCGCCCTTTCAAATTAATCAGAACTGGGAGATAAAGAGAAATAGTTCCTTGTCCCCCTAATGTCCAAACCTGTCTACCTTCTAACTGGACAGGAACTTACATTCTTTCCTTTGTTACCTGACAGTTTAGGGATTTTTTTCCCCTAAGTGTTTTTATTTTATTGGCTGTTGCTATTATAGATGAAATGACAATCTTGACTTTTTTCTTATACGCCATATAAGGGCTCTTCCTGGTCCTAGCCATTTCCCTCCATCCTTTGCGCTGCTGCAGCCTGGCTGCCCTCACACACAGCTGCTCTCCCTGCAGGGGCGCACTGTGACTGCTCACTGTGCCCCTGGGATCTGATGTTGTTGACTTTGATTTACAAGACCCCCTTCTCTCATGTCCCCTTTCCTCTCTTTGAGTATCTTCTTCCTTACTCCCAGCTCTTTCCTGGCTTGTTGTTTTTATTATTCCTTCAGAGATTTTGTCTTCTGCTAAGCAGTCCTCTCTGACTCCTTTTCTATCCAGTGACATTGTTTAGCACTACTACAGCTCTCCCAAAAAACAATGAGCATCAACACTTCGGAGTGCAAAATTCCTTGAAAAGTAGGCTCTGTTCTTGTTTTGATTTGCCAAATTCAAGCCAGGCCCTTCAGTGTGTGCACTGGTTCAGTCCTTGCTGAATTGAGACAACTTCCTGTCCCTTCTGATTTGTTGTACCTTTCCCAGGGCTGGCTGTCTCTTCTCCAGCAATCAAAAGGTGAAGATGGATGACTCAGGACTAAGTCATGAGAGAAGACCTGGCAAACCCTGACATCATGTTCTATTGTTGGTTTGCACAGACTCACTTGAGGAGGCTTAAATAAAATGTAGATTTCTAGTTAGGACACCAGATATTATCCTGGCACTGAGGATTCAAGGCCAGCCTGGCCTATATTGTGAGACCTTGTCTCAAAACAAAATCACAGAAAGCAGTATCCCTAAGCACAGGCCTCACAGACTGATGGTTTGAGGAAAGCCCAGGAGGTAGCTGCTTTTTTTATTTTTGTGGTGCCAGTTGTAGGGCTTGAACTCAGAGCCTAGGCGCTGTCCCTGTGCTTTTATTGCTTAAGGTTAGTGCACTACCACTTGAAAAACAGTACCACTTCCACCATTTTTTGGTAGTTAATTGAAGATAAGAGTCTCATTGGGTTTTCTGCCTGGGCTGGCTGGAACTTTGATCCTGAGATCTCAGCCTCCTGAGTAGCTGGGATGATAGGCGTGAACCACAGTCACCCTGCAGTTATCTGCATTTTTTAAATCGGTTGTGGGGCTTGAACTCTGGACCTGGGTGCTATCCTTCAGCTCTTCAGCTCAAGGACAGTTAAGAGTTTTGTTGACTTTCCTGCCCAGGGTGGCTTTGAACCTAGATCCTCAGATCTCAGCCTCCTGAGTAGTGAGGATTACAGGCATGAGCTGCCAACACCTGGAGGTATCTGCATTTTTATAAAGCATCTTAAGTGTTTACAATGGAAGAGTGTCCCCAAGGAAGCATGACGAGAGGCCAGCTCTGGACACTTACCTTTCTCCATCTGAGGAAGGCCATCAGTCCTAGCACTCCAATTTTGAATGTAGCAGTGAACATCACAACCCCAACAAAGGCTCCCAGACTCAGGGGCTGAGACTCTGAGACTGTGAAGCCAGCTGAGGTAACTTCAGAGGCTACACTGGTGCTTCTCTCAGTGATGGTCTTGATGGCTGGGGAAAAATCAGAAGGCAGCAGATGTAGAGTGGGACTATGTGAGTGACATGTCAGATCTTGTTTCTTTGTTTTGTTTTTGTTTTTGTTGGTCATGGAGCTTGAACTCTGGGCCTGGGCGCTGTCCCTGAGCTCTTCAGCTCAAGGTGAGCGCTCTACCATTTGAGCCACAGCACCACTTCCAGTTTCCCAGTGGTTAATTAGAGGTGAGTCTCAGAGACTTTTGTGTATGGATTGGCTTTGAACCCCAATCCTCAGAGCTCAGCCTCTTGAGTAGCTAGGATTACAGGTGTGAGCCACCAGTGCCTGGCTCAGATCTTGTCTTATTCAGAGGAAAACAGAGATGAGAGCATTTCTCAGAGATCCATTCAGAGAGGAAGAGGGGGGAGCTTAGAATCCAGATGAACAGGGCTGGGGTAAAGGGATGCTGCCTAAGCAAGTTCCAGGCCTAGAGTTCAACCCAGTATCTCCAAAATAAACACAAGTTTAAATCCTGACTCTGTATCATTTTTCAATAGTGAATAAAAAGTCACTTCACTACTGATAAATAAATCACAGGAATAGAACATTATTTTTTGACATAAATCTATGGAACATAAAACATATTATTTAACTGTCTTGCAAGGGTGAATTTTGGTGGCACTGAGTACACTCATGTTGCTGTGTAGCCATTACTGACTCTCCAATGCTGAAACTTTCTCTGTACCCACTAAACTACTCCTTTTGTTCATGCTTATTAGAAATTAATTATTAAAAAAACAAAAACTGAGTGCTGGTAGCTCATGCCTGTAATCCTAGCTATCTAGAAGGCTGAAATTTGAGGATCATAGTCTGTGGCCAACCTGGGAAGGAAAGTCTGTGAGACTCTTATCACCAGTTAACCAGGAAAAAGCTGAAAGTGTGCTTGTGTCTCTGGTGGTAGAGCAGCAGCCTGAAGAGAAAAAGCTAAGGGACAGGCCCTGAGTTCAAGCCACAGGACTGGCGCACAAAAAAAAAGGAAAAAGGAAATAGATAAATAAATTACCTGTAACAAAACACTACTCTGTGCCCCATAATTATGCATACATAACTGTTGATTAGAAATAAGATGAAAGGCTAAAAAGAATTAATAAAGGCATAACTCATTGGAGAACTAAGAAATTTTTTGAAAATATGCTTTTCTTGTTGTTATTAAGGGGCTGCCATTTCATAAGGCAGTTCTGAGTACAGTTCCTTTTGGACAGTGTCACCTCTTCCCTCACATTCCCTGTTTCCCCCTCCTAGCCCTGCTCACAAGTTGCATAGTTCAATTTCCACACAGTGTCTACTGAATACCATGAGTATACATTTGAATACCATGAATACAGTTGGAGATCTAGAGGATTTTTAAATTACTTAAATATAGAATTTATATAATAACATTCCATTTAGAAAATAAAACCTAGAGTTGGGAATGTGGCTCAGTGGTAGACATGCAAAAATCCCTGGGTTTGATCCACAACATTGAAAAAAAAACTGTATATGAGTACTGTATTTAAATAAATGAATGACTATAATACATAATAAAACGAAAACCAGAGTGATACTGATTTATTAAAAATCCTGGAATATGACTAAAGAATAGTTTAAATTCATAGTCTTTGAACTTCAGCCCTCAGATCTCAGCCTCCTGAGTAGGAAGGCTGAAAGATATGAGCCAGTGGCAATAGCCTAGTTAAATATTTGCGCTCTCTCTGTCTCTCTCTCTGTCTCTATCTCTGTCTCCCTGTCTCTCTCTTTGTGTGTGTGTGTGTGTGTGTGTGTGTGTGTGTGTGTGGCCTTGCAATCTCACTTGCATTTTTGCTCAGGGCTAGTGGTCTATCACTTGAACAATACTCTCCTAGTTTTCCACTGCTTAATTGACGACATGATTCTTCTGACCAAAACATTGCTCTCTGTACAGAATGAACTGCCTACTGTTGTTGTAGCATGCTGGTGTAAGAGAGTGAGGGTAATTAATGTATGCACAGTGCTAGGCCAGTGGGGTTCACCCTGCAAGTGCACCAGCAGTACAAACAAGTGCAGCATGGGCGTTAAGAGACACTGTGATGAGAAGAGCATGTGGGCTTGTGTGGGAGAATGGGGCTGGTGAGGGGTGGGAGAAGAGAAGAATGGAAGGGAGAGGAAGCCCTGGACAGAGAGGGGTGAGAGAGGTGTTTTGGGGAGGGAAGGGGGAGATTGAAGGTAAGGGTGCAGGAGATGGTGTGGGGTTACAGCAGGCCTAGAAAACAAGGAGACCATCCATCAGACACTTGCTGTGCATTCTGGGCTGAGCTCAGGGCTGTGGGAAGAGCAAGACTGGATGCAGATACCACAAAAGGAAGGCAGGACAGGTCATAGGGAAGTCAAATTAACAAGAAAGTTAGGAAACAGGCAGGCCTGGAGTGCTAGTGTTAAGTTAGAACTTGGACAGTTGTGGCAGGCCTGAGGCCCAGAGCATGGGATTGGGAGGAACCTCAGAGGCCACTGGGAGGCAAAGAGGAGGGGAAGCAGCATCTGTTTGGGGATGGTAATTGGTAAAAAGAAATAAGGAGTGACAATGGCAGGGCCCTGAGAAGAGGTCAGAGGTCAGGGAGAAGAAAGAAGATTTGAAGTGTGAGGACTGAGGGGATGTGGAGCTGGGGAAGGGGGCTCACCTTCAGTGATGGTGAGGTTGGTCCCTTCGGTGGACTGCCACTGCTGCTCACCCATTTCCTTTGTCTTCAGATGGATGCGGCAGAAGTACGTGGTCTCGTCCTCCTTCCGAAGGTTCAAAATGGACAGGGAGCCTGAGGTCCTGTCCTTTGTGAAGTTCAGGACCAGCCGGTCCTTGAAATGCTTATGGATGAAAGGTGGGGTCGTGTTGTAGATGAACTCCCCGTAGAACCACACCCATCTCCAAAACAGCTTCACCTCGGGATCCCGGGCCAACTTCCAGGGATGGAAGAAGCTGAAGGGGATTTCGATGGAGCCTCCCACAATGGCAGAGAGGTGTTTCGGCTGCTTCATCCCAAAGTTTCCGTCTGTGAGGAAGGGGAAGGAATGTGAAGCAAGGCCCTGCCAGAGGGGAGGCAGAGACGAACCCCAGATGCTCCTGCCCCTGCATTCCCAGGGTTTGGTGGGACAGATGGCAGGGTTGACCCTCTCCAGGCTTGGGAGAGGAAAGTGGGTGAAGGGTTGGTCCTGGCCACCTCCTCCCACACAGCCCTCTGCACATGCCCAGCCCCCAGGCTCCCCGTGGCTTGATGGTTGTGGCCACTCACCAGCTGTCAGGACTCCTGCAGGCAGTAGCAGCAGTGCCACCAGTACCCACCTCATGGCTGGTCTCCTCTGGGGAGGAGGCCTGCTGAGTGCCACAGCCGGAAAGGAGGCCCTGACAGAGCCCTGGGGGCTTGCACAAGT
>NW_012267359.1:3454172-3457741 GCF_000151885.1 Dipodomys ordii
AAAAAAAAGCTCAAGGACAGCACTAAGGCCAGAGTTCAGGCCCCAATGCTAGGGGAAGGAGGGAACCAGTTATATAACTCAATTAGTCTTTTTTTTTTTAGTGGTATTGAGCATTAAATGCAGGGTCTGTCAAGCACTCTACCTCTTGAGCTACAGTTTTGCTTTTAATTTTTCAAATAGAGTCTCATGCTAGCTTTGCTCAAGCTAGCCTCAGCTCAAGAGCCTTCTAATTTCACATTCCTGAGTAGGTTAGTACTCTAACAGTTGAGCCACAGCTCTACTTCTAGCTTTTTGCTAGTTAATTGGAGATAAGTCTCACAGACTCTCCTGCCTGTTCTTCATTTGAAACCATGATCCTCAGATCTTAGGCTCCTCAGTAGCTAAGATTACAGAACTGAGCCACTGGAGGCTAGCTCAGTGCCAGATTTTAATTTGTCTTTTTCATATTTTCTGTTCTGCATGCAGAATCCAACTTTGCCTGGTCCCAAGTCAGGCAACAAGCAGATCAAAAAAGCCAAACCTACAGGTAAGCAATCTAGCTAGAAGTGAAATGAGTCCCACAGTTAAGGAAGGGCAGAAGCAGAGAGTGTGAGGGGAGCTGACTGACTCAGTTCCAGGACCCGAGAAAGCAGGCAAGAACAGCTGATGGACACAGGAAGGAAGTTAGAGCCTCCTCATGTGCATGCTTTCTAAAATCTTAGGTTCAATGTGGGAGGGGGAATTTCAATTTCTAGTCAAGAAGGATGACTTCATGGAGAAAGCAGGCTCTGAGGAGAAGAAAACCATAAGGGAAAAAAGGTCCAATGAGGAAAAAAATGGAGAAGAAGATTGGGAAACTGGAAGCCACTCAGAGAATAGACCAGACTGAAAATGAGCAGAAGATTGAAGTAGATCAGGGACTATGTGTTGTTTGCCCTTGGCAAGCTGTTAATTATAAACAAATTGCCTTCATGTTTGGGGTGGGGTGGTATAGGCATGGCAGATGAGCAAGATGGGCCCCTGAAAAAGAGAACGCAGGGGAAATCTCCAGTCAGTAGATGCTCCTGCACCCACAATCGAAGCGAAGAAAGGCCAAGGAATCTGGCCCAGCCAGGTGAGGCTCAGGGTAGAAAGAACTTGAGGAAATGAAGTTCATGTCTGCATCTCTACCCTCCTCTGATTATTTCTGAACAATTCCATGACTAAGAAGGAATGATATGCAGAATGAAAGAGCAAGTCTCCTATTGTATTCAGCATACACGATTGACAAATAATGGTTATTGATCAGATTGACTCCAGGGAAAAGAGAACCATAAGGGGAAGAAAGTGTTTAGGTATTGTCAATGGCTGGCTACCTGTGTAAGTTTATTCACCCCTATTTTGGGTTAACAGCCTTAACCTTGGTCATCCACAAGCCAGGCCCTGCCACAGCTGTGTATTTCCACCAGCCCTGGCTGCATCAGCAACGGAGTGTGGATGCCAGTCCTGGTTTCACGCTGGTGTGTCACACGCAAGATGCCAGCTATAGAATGTATTGTCTCTGCCGTAGAGTGCTTTCCCTGGCTACGTGACCGCTATAAGATGTATTAACTTTGCTACGTGCTAGATATAAAATGTATTGTCTCTGTGATAGGAAGTTGTCCCTGGCTGCAAGCCAGCTATGAAGATTTCCTGCCACAGCCCCTTCTTCTGCCTTTGGACTCCTGACACTCTCTCTACCTCTAAGGCTAGGAGAGCAGCTTGCTACTCTCGATCCCGCCAGAGATACCTCCAGCTGACATGAACACTTCTTTCTTCTACGTGACTGTCTGTCCGAGTGGTTTTCTGGGTTGGTGCTTACAACATGGACGCGTCTATGTTTGTGCCTTCTATTCCTTCCCACAGCTCTATGACTCTAGACACTTGGCTTTTAACTGTAAAGAAACAAGGCTCTCAAAAGTTTAAATACCCATCATTTAATACCCACATTTAGCAAGTGAGTGATCCATAGCTGGAATCCAAACCCATATTCTTTGTAGTGAAAAAGATGATCTTTTCCACAGGTTTGGTTTGGTTTGGTTTCAACACAGGAATTTGTAAAGTTGACTTGTAAGAAGTCAGGATAGGTCAGGTGGCCGTGGCTCACACCTGTAATCATAGTTACTTGGGAGGCTGAGAGCTGAGGATAATAGGTCAAACCTAACCTAGGCAGGACAAGTCTGTGTTAACACAAAGGCCAGAAATGGAGCTGTGGCCCAAGTGCTAGAATACTAGCTTTGAATAAAAGAATTCAGGGGCAATGCCAGGCTTTCAGTTCAAGGCCTCCTACTGGCACCACAGACACACACACACACACACACACACACACACACACACACAATTAGACTATCAGTTTCATTCCCTTTTCATTTAGCTGTAAGGAAAAATTTCATGCTCCTCTAAGCAAGGCCTCAGCACCCAGATTGTCTAAGGAAAAAGAAGTCAGAATGGTGCCCCAGGGCCAGGCCCCACCAGCTTGTCACGGGCCCGGTTTCTTGTTGGGGAAAGCTTGGCCTTCACACCCGGAGCTTCTAGCTGAGGAGGTTATTCATGTCCCGGCTGAGGAAGGAGAGTCCAGTGACCTGGACTTTGAGCAACTCATGGAAGACATTGGGAGAGATGCAGAGGAGCGAGGGGAGCCGCAACACGGAGATAGCGCAGAGGACTTCCCCATGGCCCTCTTTGAATAGTGCTGTGCTCCCACCCTGCTCCTGTTCTCTGGAGCTGCTGGGAGAGCCTCAGAGCCATGTCCTTGATCAGCTATTGAATGTTGGGAGTTGTTGGTTTGATACTAAGTTCTTGTGCAGTTGCTGTGTTGATAAAGCAGATTTGGTAGGGTTGTGTGTAGCCATGTGCTCCCTTTCAGCATCTTTTCCTCCTCCCCTTGGTACTGGGGCGTATCCTATGAAGGAGGAGGCTGTCCAGCGTGGGAACCTGGGAAGGACACTGAAGCCTGATTCCTGGGCAGGTCTGGGTTGCCACTGTGGCTCAGCTGCTTCCTAGCTGGCTCTAAGGCCTTGGAAAAGCCTAATCTACCTGGCTCTTCTTTCCCAGCCTCCTGGGCTCATCATCTCCCTGCTCCATTAAAGGGGCTCCATGCAAACAGTCCCCATGCATGCCAGTTATACAGAGGGAGTGATGATGGGTAGATTCAGAAGCAGACCCTGGGTTTTGTCCCGGCTACCAGAATCCAACATTTATGTGGAAGAAAGGCTTGAGGAGAGGTCTTGGATATGCCTTATCTAGGAGAGTTCATTTATAGTAAGTGGAAAAGAGAAGTCACTTAGGCAAATTCTGAGGGTATTTTATTTTGGCAGAAAAGGGGTAGGAAACTGAAGTGGATACTGGAACAAATGACTACCTCATTTCCTATGTGGCCTTAAACTTGCTGACTTGTAAGTTGTCTACCTCTGGCCTTGATCACTGCAAGCCTTGAATTTTCCTATTGAAAGAAGATGACATGTTGCTGAGTGCCTGTGGCTCATGCCTATAATCCTAGCTACTCAGGAGGCTGAGATTGGAGGATCACGGTTCAAAGCCAGCCTGGGCAGGAAAGACCGTGAGACTCTTAT
>NW_012267359.1:3459323-3461121 GCF_000151885.1 Dipodomys ordii
ACACACACACACACACACACACACACACACACACACACACACCCCACTTAGTTTTAGGTCCTCTAAGCAAGTTGGCAGGCTGAAAGGAGACCGGAAGAAGGGCTTCTAGCCACAGGCATGAAGAGAAGGAGAGGAAGGATGGAGGGAGACTTGAGTATGGTGATTTTCATGTGTGTGTATATGCCAGTACTGGGGATTGAACTCAGAACCTGTGCCCTTGCTTGCCTATTTTAGATTTCTGTGTAGCTGGGACTACACATCTGATTGCTGTTCTAATGGACTTTTCCATGGGAGTCACATCTGCACTTGTGGGAGCTAAGAGTCTCTTGGAGCTGGGTGATGGTGGGTCATGCCTGTAATCCTGGCTGCTTAAGAGGCTGAGATCCTGCCATCACAGGTAGGAAAGTCTGTGAGACTCTTATCTACAGATAAGTCTCTTAACCACCAGAAAAACAGAAGTAGCTCTGTGGCTCAAAGTGATAGAGTGCTAGTCTGAGCAAAAAGAGCTCAGGGATAGCATTCAGACCCTGAGTTCAAGCTCCATGACCTACAGGGTCAAAGAAAAAAGAAAAAGAAAAAGAAAATCCTTCAATCGGTCTGCCTGGGCTGGCTTTGAACCCTGATCCTCAGATCTCATCCTCCTGAGCAGCTAGGATTTCAAGCGTGAGCCACCAGTGCCTGGCCCTATTTTATCTTTTGCATTATCTTTAAGTAGTCAAATAAAAGTTTAATTCAACATGTCACTTCCCAAATACAAAGCATCTAGATTGATGTGTTCATTTTATATATACATCTATCTATCTATCTATCTATCTATCTATCTATCTATCTATCTATCTGTCTGTCTGTCTGTCTGTCTATCTAGTGCATATTTGTTTTCTTTTTTGTTGTTCAGGTGTTGGGTTTGATTGAACTCAGGGCGAGGCGCTGTCCCTGATCTTTTTCAGCTCGAGGCTAATGTTCTACCACTTGAACCCCAGCTCTGCTTCCAGCTTTTCTCTTTTGGTGATTAATTGAAGGTAAAAATTCACTGACTTTCCTGCCCGGGCTGGCTTTGAACCCTGATCCTCAGATCTCAGCCTCCTGAGTAGCTAGGATTACAGGCGTGAGCCACCAGCGCCCGGCATGTCCATACGTTTATGAAATAAATTAGGTAAGAAAGTAAGCAAACCATGGTGGCACATGCCTATAATTTTAGTTGGCTGGGAGGCAGAGATCAGGAGGAGACAAGTTCAAGTTTATCCTGGGCAAAAGTTAACAAGAACTTAATTTAGCAAACCAGAGGGGTGTGGTGTTCCATGCCTATAACCCCAGCTATGTGGGAGACAGAGCTAGGAGGATCTTGATTTGAGGCCAGCCCTAGACCAAAAGCCTAAAATCCCATCTAAAAAGTAACTAAAGCAAAAAAAGGCAGTGCCACCAAAAAAACTAAGTCAATATAAACATTTAGCTAAAATATTCACCTATAAAATGTGGTGTGTGTCTGTGTGTTTGTGTGAGTCTGTGTCTGTGTGTGTCTGTGTCTATCTATCTGTTTGTCTGTGTTTGTGTGTGTGCCAGACCTGTGGCTTGAACTCAGGGCCCAGGCACTGTCCCTGAGCCTTTCTTTTTTCTCAAGGTAATTGTTCTACCATTTGAACTTCCAGCTTTTTGGCAGAACGAGTGTCATGGACTTTCTAACCTCGGGCTATCTTCAAACCAGGATCCTCAGATCTCAGCCTCCTGAGTAGTTAGGATTACAGGTCAGGAGCCACAGATACTTAGATAAAATATCTGTCTTACTTATTTGTGCATGTTA
>NW_012267360.1:0-385 GCF_000151885.1 Dipodomys ordii
GTTTAACTCATCTTGGTTTAGTTTTGGCATGTCAATATTTGCTAGGAAAAGGTCCATTTCTGTCAAGTTCTCAAACTTATTAGCATAAGTTTTGAGAAGTATTCCCTTATAATGTTCTGAATCTTGGTTGTTTCCATGGTGATGTTTCCATTCTCATATCTGAGTTTATTAATTTGGGTCTGTTCTCTTCTTTTTCTGAGAAGATTTGTTAAGGGTCTGTCAATTTTGTTAAGTTTTTTGAAGAACCAACTCTTTGTTTTGTGGATTCTTTCTATAGTTTTTTTTGGATTCTAATTCATTTAAATCTGATGTAATTTTGATTATTTCTTTCCGTCTACTGGATTGGGGTTTATCTTGCTGCTCTTTTTCAAGGAGGTTTAGATGT
>NW_012267360.1:5084-10725 GCF_000151885.1 Dipodomys ordii
TGACAGTGAGCCTCAGAAGGATTAGCTGCTTTGCAAAGTTAACTCACACAGTAAATACCAGAGATTATATGATAATACAGATTTTCAGACCTTGAGGCTTATGATCCATTTATATTTTAAATTTAGTACTTACATTATATGCTTGGACTTTCATAACTATTCAAATTCATGGACTTGCAAATCTTTTAATATTAGATGCTTAATACTAATCATACAAACGAATACTGTTCAAAGAGAAGTACAGCAATTTGAACTGGATGATTCTATTTTAGGTCATCTTACTGCTTCTACCTACCTCTTTCCTTTGTGTCTCAGTATTTTCTAATGTTGAATTCCTTGGTTTTTCCTACTTGCTTTTCTCTGGAGTGATTTATGATAGAGACTATTTGTCTCAATGTAAACAGGCCGATAGCATTATTTTTAGGAATTAAGTGAAGCCATTGTCTTTGTCAGAATTAATATACAGAGTCCCATATCTCCTTTATTTAGTGTTTATATTCCCATGAGTTATGATTAGTGATGTCTAAAATATCACAATGGATTTTGGCTGAAAAATATTAAATGAAATATGAATGCTCACAATAATTTAAAAAAGAATTCACTTATGACCAAAATTTTCCTCTTTGCCACTGCAACATTTTCTAAGCTCTAGATGTCTAAACTTATTGAATTTAAGCATGATTCATATTAGACCATAACAGACATACAGAATATGCACGATAATGCAAAAACAAAGGTTGTTTGGGTTTTCTTCTCAGTTCTCTGTTTTCTCTCCTTCTTTCCATTACAGTCTTGCCTTATCTGTCAGGATTTTCCACATATCTTTCCCTGCAATTCTACTAAAAAAAAAAACTCTACTTTCTTTATTTTATCTTTATTGGTAGGGTCATATTTTCTACTTATTTTGTAATATATGTGTGTACTTGTTATGTATAAGTATATATATATATATATATATATACTTATTATATATACTCATTAAATACTTATATGTTATTTATTCTTATGTAATACTTATATATAATATATACTAAGTATATACTTATTACATATTTATTATATATAATAAATATAGACTTATTATATACAAGTGGATACAGTAAGTATATAGTTATATAGTAAATAACTTCTCTCATGATAATACATAACTACTCTCTGATAATATGTTTCTCCACCAATGAGAGCTTTAAAATGTATTCATTTATACATAATGATATGGAAGGTGTTTTTGTTTCTAAGTTTCCTGTGAGATTTATAGTTGAATACCAGAGAAGTTTTGTAGCAATTATACTTGTGTTGAGTAGTTCACCTGTGCTGGTGAGCTTTCAATAATTTTGTTGTCAGTTTTCTGTACATATGAAAGAAATTTAAAGTCTACCATCACTAGAATAGTTGTCATTTTTCACAATAATATCAACAAAATGAGCAGGTTTTGTATATCATGCTTGACTAGCAAGCACAAGACCTCAAAGTCAATTTTTAATACTGGACGAGATTATGAGGAAATAGTATATGCCCTGTGAGTGCCAGACAATATGGACTTGTATGACATGCTCACTCATGTGGAAATTCCATTCCTTTCAATTCTTTATTACCAATGTAACTGATTATCGCTACTTAGAAAGTGAAGTAGTGTGTGAATAGTTACATGAGGTGTATTTCTGGAACAGAATACTATAGAAGGAATTTTTACATTACAAAAATTTTATTAATTTAAACATTTGTCTCAGTGTGCAATACAATGAACATACAAGATTCTATACAGCATAATACCTTTAATATATGATTTATGAATACATCCATCATTAAAGCAAGTAACAAAACTACTGAGAATAAGGTAATAAAGTAGTCATACACTTTAATTTACACTCTGCTACAGGAGCAATGCACAAAAGCCTGTAAGCATTAGCTATAACTTAGTATACTTACTTAATTTAGACATAAGAAAACTTATTAAAGGACAGAACATATGTTTAAAAATAAAATTAAACAGACTAAAATTTAAGATAATCAATTTTTAAATTAGGAAAAATTCATTCATTAATTTAAGATAATCAATTTTTAGATTAGGAAAAAATAAATTCATTATTGTAAAATTTACCTTTTTACCTTTATTCGCAAAAAAGAACAAGTCATGTTTCATGGTCTCATAAGTCTTGTATACCCAATACAATTATATTATTTCTAACAAATGAAAAAAATAAAGGGAATAATGTCAGAATAAGAAGGAATAAAATATTATATGTTTAAATCTAAGAGATGTAAGTACTAGCATTTGAAATGATACATGACATAACTTATATGATTAGTCTAAAAGCTAGCAAAAAAGGAGATACCCACCTAAAAACTCCAGAAGACAGTAGCTGGAAGCACCTGGTTTATGTTTCACTGAGACACATTTCAGTTCTCTGATCTCCAGAACTGTAACATATTTCATTTCTAGATACTTTTTAAGGTAATTAGTTATTCTATACAAAGAAACTAATATACATGTATTAGCAAGACTGATGATTTGGTAAAGTTATCAGAACTGTCTTCCCATACTTGACTCTGGTGAGTTTATAAGAAAATGGAGAAACTCAGACTCCTGCTAGGTGATCTTCTATGCTGCTCCTGGACAATGCCAGGAAAAGGTCATTTCCAGGTACAGCCTTATTAATGTGGACTTCTGTAACTGTGGATCAATACAAAATAACATATAGTCCAAGGTACTGATGATGATGATGATGACCAGCAATGAGCAAAACTGATTTCTGAGAATGAGGTCTCTGATGTTGTTCTAAAAAATCTGCACCATGTCCACTGACATTAGCAAAGGTCTATATTGCACTGTATTGTCTTACTGACCTCATATACCTTGTAATATTATAAATATTAGTCTTAATATTCAATATTAGACTCTCCTCCACCAAACTTCTGAGAAGAGTTCATACAACATATCTCATTCTGAAGGAGTTAATGAAATATAACAGACTCCAAAAAATACCACAATAGCAAAGATTAGCAATACCTGGATGTTCATACCTGGAATCTTAACTTCTTTGGAGTCAGAGATTGGGAGAATCAGAATTTGAGGGAGAATAGAAGGTAAAATTCTCAAGCTCTATCTCAATCACTAGAAAAAGCTAAGAACAATGGCAAGCACTTGATCTTCTCAGCTACTGGGAAAGCAGAAAATGGAAAATCAAAGCCTAGGCACTACAGAATTTATTTGAAAAATAAGGAGAACCAGAATGCCAGAGAATGCAGCTTATGTAATATGTGAATCCAACCAGAAGTAAGTCTTGAGACACTCAGGATAAGCCACACCCTCTTGGGCCTACTACCTCTCCATTGTGCTTTGCCCTTAAGAACATACATGTATTTTGTTTTCCATTAATACACCATTTTGTGGCTTGAAAATCCTCTGTAAAACATCCTTGGATTGCTGGGCCTGGGTGCTGTCCCTCAGCTCTTCAGCTCAAGACTAGCTCTCTACCACTGGAGCCACAGCACCACTTCTGGCCTTTTCTGCTTATGTGGTGCTGAGGAACCAAACCCAGGGCCTCATGTATGCAAGGTAAGTATGCTACCCCTGAGTCACTTTTCCAGCCCCTTGGATTGTTTTTCTAAGAATACTAAGAATCTTCTGATTCAGTTTAAGTAACCCAGATGCAGTAATAATGCTGTATTACCCAAACTTTAAAATGAAATATCACATAGGATTGTGTGATATTTCACAGGATTGGGAGAGGACATGGCATCTCTGAGGGCCATTTTTTCCCCTGCCTTTTGCACTATGCTATGTAATTTCCCACAGGGATTTCAAGTGTAATTCAAAAATGTGTGTTGCAAACAAAGAAACTTTTCAGAAAAAAAATCAGATAGGCCAACTATAATTTTAAAATAAAATAATTTGAAAATGAGGGAACCCTCAATTTGTAAATTGAATGAATGACAACCCAGATATAATTGTTACATAACACACAGCATTGGTAAATTTAACCTTAATTGAAAGCTTTTGGTCAATGTTACTTGGCTGAATTTGTTATCTCTCTCTGCTATATTTTTCACCTTCAGCTTGTTAAAAATTAGAGCAGACAAGCTACACCAGGGAAATATGAATAAATCACTGGTTTTCAAAGTACAGTCTGAGCTAAGTCATCACCTTGAGATGGGATCTTCTTAAAAATGTAAATCATGAACCTCAATGCAAATCTATTTGAATTAGAAGTTTTATGTGTGTGGCTCAATGATTTCATTATGTAATTGCACCAATTGATAGACATTTAAATTTGAGAGTAACTGAAAATGAAAGAATCACTTTATAACTCAATTATTTCCGTTTTCTTTCTCTGTCTTTGAACCCAGGGCCTAACACTCTTTAGGTTTTCACAAGGGCACTCAACCAACTGAGATACAGCTACAAACTTTTTTCTTTCTTTCTTTTTTTTCAGAACTACATGCATAGGCTAAGATATTTTTTTTCAGCTAACAGAAAAGTATATTAGAAAAGAAGTGCAATAAATAAAGATGGCACGTGGCATAAATATGCCACAGGAAAATTGCATTTCAGCCCTTCGCCACCATCTTGGCAGTCTTTACAGTGTTTGGCCTCAGTTTAAATTATGAGAACACCCCCTACCCAACCCCCACCCCCAAAACAAGTTCTGGGGCTTGAACTCATGCTCCTGAGCTTCTTTTTCCAAAGGCTAGCACACTACCACTTGAGCTACAGCATCACTTCTGGCTTTTTCTGATTATGTGGTACTGAGGAATTGAACCCAGGACTTCATGTATGCTAGGCAAGCACTCTACCACTAAATCACATTCCCAGCCTGAAAATTGGGTGGTTTTTGACTGGTGGGTCTTCTTTTGGTTTCCTCTAAGATTATGTTATTCTGTCCTTATTTTCTCATTAATTTTTTTCTAACTTCATTCTTTTGTAGTTTCCTGGCCCATTTCACTGTCAGGTTTTGACAAATCAATAATTACCACTTTCTTCAATGGGTTGAGGGAGGACTTTTTTTGGAATATTTTCAGTATCTTTAAGTAGTTGTACAAAGGATTTGTGATTTAACAGAGAATTTTATGAATACAGTGCTTCTTGGTCAGTGTCACCCTGTTAACATTCTCACCTACCTATCCAACCCCACCATTTTTCCCACTTTTCTTAATTTTTAGGCCATGTATTGATTTACTTTGCCATTTAACAAAGCATTTTATGTATTAAATGGATCTTCATCTGATCCATACCTTCAGCATTTACATGCCCTTCCAACCCACGCCTTCTCTTATTTTTTTTCAATCCTATGATACATACAATGAATTCTTACATGCATTCTACTGCTTTCCCAGTTCATTCTTCTACTCTGCTCCACTTGCTACATTTCCTTTTTTCAAGTACCCATTTCCTTGTACTTATTTTGCTTGGATTTGGCATAGTCTTTCTAAAGAATTATAGTATTTGCTCTCTCCAAAGAATTTATTATACTTCCATTAATTTTGTTGATAACTGGGTGGATACCACCCTGTGTCTTTACTTATACCCCTTTGGATACTTTTATTTTTCCAGATTTAGCCCAATCAATAGAGAACCCATCAGTCTAGGGATCCTATGCCAAATATTGTCTAGAGGACTTCAAGTCAGAATACAGGTTTA
>NW_012267360.1:12750-14170 GCF_000151885.1 Dipodomys ordii
GGATGGGGGAGGTGGGGAAGATGGGAAGGGATGGAAAGGGGAAACAAAGGAGGAGGCAACAATGCTTGATAAGAAATGTTCTCATTACCTTGGCCATGTAATTGTAACTCTTCTGTATGGTATTTTCACAATAAAAAATGTAAAAAAACATTTGCTTTTGATTTCCCTCCAGTTAGTAAGGTCCTTATTAAACATTATTTTTTCTGATTTCATATTAATTTGCATTAAAAATGAAAAAAAATCATAACTGAAAAATATTTTTTCTTGGTGAACTTCTTAATGAATTCAGTAAAGTAATCAACCAAGATCCAAAAATGTTCAGAGGGTTCACAAACAGTGAATTTTAAATCCTAATTAATGGAAAGAAGAAGTGCATCATTCAGATTTGTGCAGAATATCTTCAATAGAGATATCATAGCTAAGACAAGGATAAATTGAATAACTTAGTAAACTACTGACACACTAGGGTGACATTGACTTATGAACCACAAAAGGAGTGAAATTACATGAGATCAAATAGAAAACAAATATCTAGTCTGCATGGTCTGGAAGGGTTCTAAATAATTTAGGCTTATTTTTTAAAATAACCGTCTTTGAAGTCTTCTAAAGAATGCAATTTGATATGTTCTGGAAAACAATCAAAACTCTATCTAGAAATATCAGTTAGGAGGACATCATAAATATAGTTTGAAAATCCACAGAGTTGCTCACAGCAGAAATAGCCAAAGAACTGCATTAAAATTAATTTATTCATGTATTTACTTATTTACTGTGCTTTATTCCTTACTATATTGGATGATGATGATGATGATGGTGATGATGATTATGTTGGTAAAATCTAACTATGGTATCTGCCGGTCCAAAAGTTTTCTGTTTATTATCATTTAATTTATCAAAACAAACACACATATGCATGTATATGATTATAATATATATATATATATCAATTATTTTACAGAAAAATGATTTTGCCTTTATTTTGTTACTCTATTTACAGTGTTTCTTGTCTTCTTTGTTGAGATCCAAGTTATAGTCTTATTGCTTTTAATTTATATCTGAGAAACTTCTTGTAGTATTTCCAAGAATTATTCTGAGTACTGCATCATTTGCTTTGGGGAGGTCTATTCACAAAATCTTTATGGCCCTTTCAATTTAAAAAGTTTTATTTATGCTATTTTAGGATTTTAAATATATGTATATATATATATATATATATATACTTATATATATAAATATATATCTTTTTTTCAGTTTCTAATTTGGGAGAAATTTTTTTTGGGGGGTCCAGTCGTGGGGCCTGAATTCTGGGCATGGGCGCTGTCCCTCAGCTCTTCAGCTCAAGGCTAGTGGTCTACTACTTGAGCCACAGCGCCACTTCTGGCTTTTTTTTCTTTTTGCTTATGTGGTGCTGAGGAATCGA
>NW_012267360.1:14220-27749 GCF_000151885.1 Dipodomys ordii
TTGCCTTTATTTTGTTACTCTATTTACAGTGTTTCTTGTCTTCTTTGTTGAGATCCAAGTTATAGTCTTATTGCTTTTAATTTATATCTGAGAAACTTCTTGTAGTATTTCCAAGAATTATTCTGAGTACTGCATCATTTGCTTTGGGGAGGTCTATTCACAAAATCTTTTTGGCCCTTTCAATTTAAAAAGTTTTATTTATGCTATTTTAGGATTTTAAATATATGTATGTATATATATATATATATATATATATATATATATATCTTTTTTCAGTTTCTAATTTGGGAGAAATTTTTTTGGGGGGGTCCAGTCGTGGGGCCTGAATTCTGGGCCTGGGCGCTGTCCCTCAGCTCTTCAGCTCAAGGCTAGTGGTCTACTACTTGAGCCACAGCGCCACTTCTGGCTTTTTTTTCTTTTTGCTTATGTGGTGCTGAGGAATCGAATCCAGGGCCTCAGGCATGCAAGGCAAGCGCTCTACCAGTGAGCCATCTTCCCAGCCCAAATTTGGGAGAAATTCTTAGAAATTACTTCTTCAAATTTTACTTCTGTCTCTTTTCTGTGTTTTCCCTGCTTTCCATTGTTGGCTTAGTATTTGTTTTAATATTATCTATTTTTTTAATAGTAATGCTTTTAATTTTGGCTTGTTTTATTCTGTGTATGTGTGTATTGGGAGTATATTAGCTCTGCCTCTTAAACTAACTTCACAGTTTTTGATTATTTCCTTTTAAGTACTATCTTTTATTATTATTTAATTTTTGTTTAGCAGCCATGGGTAGTGTGAGGGGGTTTCAACTGTGATAATTCTATACATGCCCAGAGTGTATATTGAACAAACTCATCCCCTACACCAAAATCCATTTCCTCCTCTCACTCCTCTTACTTTTTCAAGCAGCATTTGATGGATGCATTATTCTGTCTTTATATCACATATCCTTCATGTACTTAAGGTCCTTAGATCTCATCACCATTAACTTTTTGCAATTAACTTTTTGAAACTTTTTTCCTCTACTTTCCCCAAATCTCCTCCAAATCCCTTCCTAGACCAAGTCTTCTACTTACATTCATATCCTATTACCATTAATGGCATCATTGTCCTCATCATCATCATGATCGTCATCATCATCAACACCTTCAAAATTATTTAATACCAATAATTTACACATAAAGATGAATATGAAATTTTTGCCTTTTTTAGTTTCACCTGACTCAATGTGGTGTTATCTAATTTCAGTTATTTTTGTCTACAACTACATACTTGATAGAAGCAGTCTTCACCTCTCTCATGACTTTTCCATATTTAAGAACTTTATTTGAGTTTCCTATAGTTTCCATGCCTTTCATAATATTCTCATTGTTTTTTCATGCTAGTCAGTGGGTTTTTTTGAAGTTTTTTTGAAACTCTGCCATGTGAATCATTGTTTCTTTGAAATCTATTTCAGATACTTTTGCTATATTTGAATATGATGATGATTATTTCAGTTGTATTATTTTGCATCTTTATATGCTTACTGATTGCTGTAGAATATCAGTTTGTTTGTTTGTTTGTTTATTTTGGTAGAACAGTAGAGATGAAAGAAATGTTCTGGCATACTTAGACAAATTCAGCAGTTAACCTGAAAGAAAAATATTAGGGTATGTTCAGGTATACTTTGTTTTTTTGCTAACGCTTATTGTAAGTGAAGTCTCCATGAGAAGAAATCATTCAAAGTAGAAAACAGTTTATCTTAAATTTATTAAAAAGCTAACACAAAGATCCAAGATATTCTGCTATACAATCATTTGGAAAGAGTTGAAAAGACATACAGGCATTTCTCTTTCTGCTTTAGAGTTAAGAAGCAGTACCATTTACTCTTAGAGTGGAACTGATGGCTTATGGCATGAGGAGAAAATGAGAGCTTGCCCTGGAGCAGGATTCTGTGCTATTAGGTCCCCAAGTGAGATGGTGGACAAATTGCAGCTCCTGAACAGTGCAGCGCCTGCTGTGTAGGTGACAGACTAAGCACTGAAAGATATATTTGTTCTACCAGCATTATAGTTTTCTGAGCTATGGATAATGTGGCTTATAGTTAGAATTTTTTGTTATGTGTCATAGAATTGAAATGTATATATATATAGAGAGAAATAAATATTCCATGGATAATTTTACATAAACAAGTATCAATTTGTTTAAGAACTCTAAAAAGCATACAAGTTTATTATATCAATATTGTTTGAAACATATAAAACTGCTTTTAAATTTGAAATACTGACTCATGAATCCAACTTCAGGTCTTTATTTTCAGAATATCAGCAAAGAAATGTCTATTATTCCTCTTAAAGTTCAAAAAAATGACAGAGCCAAGATGATTAAAATCTCAGAAATTACATCCTCAGAATCTTCACAGAAAAACAAAATTGCTTTATAATAAATGTGATCCAGAGCTCAGATAAAAGGAATGTGAACCAAAATGAAAAGAAATTTGGATTCTTGGTCTTTTTTCCGAGTAAAACATCCGTTCAGTAGTCAGATAAACTAGGTATACATTTCATGCTAGCAATGTGTTTTCTTTGAAATTAATTTATACCAAACTTCCATATCTTTGTATATACAGTAGGATTTGTAAATATACTCCACAAAATACCCTAAAATCCTTTGATTAATGTAATGAGTTTAGATAGGAATCTATGAATGTATTGACCCAATTGATTAGACTACCACCTTGATCAATTAAATATATCCCAACCATCTTTACAATACACAGAGTATGTCTCTTTTCTTATTTTGTTATGCCACTGGAGGTTATGAACCCTCTTGGATGTTTAAACAAGAATTTGTAATATCTCTGTTAGGATTGATCAAAACAGAGTTTCTGTTACCAAGCAGAATGTAGAACACATTTTGTAAGTTCTGACTTGGGTTGCCGCAATGGTCCCTACAGGCAGTTGTCAATCAGTTGACTGCTAAGTGGAATAGTTTCAGGTTTACATTAGAAGCTTGATCAAACATAAAAAGCTCTTGTTAAACATCCATAATGAAAGAACTCATTAACTTTGGGAACAGATTCATATGTGTGTATGAATGCATATGTATATGTTTCTCTGTACTTGTGAATGCGATCACACTAATTTAAAATTAGAAGATAGGTATTTAATTGGTGTTTTTATTGTGGGTGCATGGCCTCTAAAATTCATTTCTTTCTCAGTCTTGAAATATTGTATCTGTTGAGTGTTTTTCATTTTTCTGACTTTTTATTAAAGGATCCTTATGTCTTTCTTCTAGCTTGTGAGAAACCAAATAATTCAGAATTCCTCTGATTTATTGAACACGTTTTATTCTGTATTTTGAAAGGCTATAGGACTGCCAAAATTCCTCAGCAGATATAACCACTGCATATGAAACACAGCACCTAAAACTCGCTTAATCATATTTCACTTTAGATTAAAAAATATTTTCAAGCACTAGCACTTTGTTTTATAAACAATTCAAAACACATATACCAAAATTAAGTTTTGTTTAAGACAAAGGGGTGGAAACTGAAACTGAACTGTTAACTGACATATGAAACCAATATAATAAAAGACCCCAAATACAAAAACAATCCGTAGCAGAAAGAACAGTGCTGGAGGAATAATAATACCAAATTTCAAACTCTACTACATAGCCATAGTAATTAAAACAGGTTAGTACTGGCACAAGAACAAACCTGAGGACCAATGGAATGGGACTGAAGACCCAAAATGAACCCACAGACCTATAGTCAACCGATCTTTGTCAAGGGAGCTAAAAAAATAGAATGGAAGAAAGACAGCCTCTTCAGTAAATGGTGCAGGCAAAATTTGTTAAACACCTGTAGAAAACCACAGCTAGATTCCCACATATCATTCTGAACCAGAATCACCTCCAAATGGATCAAAGACCTTGAAGTCAAAACACAAAACCTGAAAATATTGCAGGAAGAAACAGGAGAAACCCTAGGTCTCTTTGGCACAGGCCGAAATTTTCTTTTTCCCTTTTTTTTTTGGGAGGGGGAGTCCGGTCATGGGGCTTGAACTCTGGGCCTGGGCGCTGTCTCTCAGCTCTTCAGCTCAAGGCTAGCCCTCTACCCCTTGAGCCACAGCGCCACTTCCGGCTTTTTCTTTTTTGCTTATGTGGTGCTGAGGAATCGAACCCAGGGCCTCATGCATCCAAAGCAAGTGGTCTACCCACTGAGCCACTTTCCCAGCTCAAAGCTGAAATTTTCTTAATAGAGACCCAGAAAAACAACAAATCAAAGAAAGGTTGGACAAATGAGGTTGCATGAAGCTGCAAAGCTTCTGCATGGCAAAGGACATAGCTAGCAAGATCAATAGAAAGCCCACGGAATGGAAGGAGATCTTCACTAGACATACAACAGACTAGGGTCTCATATCTAAAATATACTTAGAACTCAAAAAATTAAATCTCCCAACAACAAATTCTCAAAGAAAGAACCACCCAATTAATAAGTGGGCTAAAGACATAAAGAGAAACTTTTCTGAAGAGGAAATAAGAATGGCCAATAGACACATGAAGAAGAAATGCAAATCAAAGCAACATTGAGATTCCACCTCACCCCAGTTAGAATTGCTATCAATAACTGATACTGGAGAGGATGTGGCCAGAAGGGAACCCTACTACATTGTTGGTGGTAATGTAAACTTGTTCAGCCACTTTTGGAAAGCAGTATGAAGTTTCCTCAAAAGACTCCACATAGAGCTCCCCTATGACCCAGTAATTCCACTTTTGGGTATTTACTCGAATGATCACAAACAAGGCCATACTAAAGCTATCAGCACAACTACGTTTATTGAATCATTATTTACCATAGCTAAGATATGGAACCAAACCAGACACCTTTCAGTAGATGAATGCATCAAGAAAATGTGATTGTGTGTGTGTGTGTGTGTGTGTGTGTGTGTGTGTGTGTATACATGTACAATGTAATTCTATGTCTCCATCAGGACACTGTGCCATTTATTAGGAAATGGAAAGACGGAAAGACTTGGAAAGAAACATAGGTCCCATGGTTTCCCTTATTTTTAATAGCTAGTATCTGTCTAGGATACTCTTATCAGACAAGCAGAAAAGGTCAAAAGCATATATGACCATATAAAGTGGTGCTAAGTGAAATGAATCCCAAGATAGAGACCCAAGAGTGTTTAATCTTTGTTGGTTTGTTTTTAATATATTCATAATGTACTATGTGATTTATTTTGTTCCTTTCATATGTTCTTCCCCCATGGTATAAATGCTATTTTCACTGTGTTTGATTCCGGTGCCCTGCATCATGTATATACATTTTTTTCTAATTTGGGGAGGGGAAGGGAAATAACAAAATGCTGAAACAAGGATACAGTTGACCCATTGTAACAATCAGATTTACAAGACACTAAGTTAAAAACGAAGGCTACAACTTCTGGCAGGGGAGTGAAAGGAAAGAGTTGGGGATGTGGGGACGGAAGGGATTGCTTAGGAAAAACAAAGGAGGCAATAACAATTCTTAAGAGGAAATGTCCTCATTACTTTACTCATGTTAACTCTAAGCCCTCTGTACAGTATCTTTACAATTAAAAAAACTATGCAATTACTTGAAAATTTCAACTCTTATTCATAGGCAAAAATTCAAAATCACAATTCAAATGTTAAATTATATTTACAATGGTCTCATTGTCTACCCACAAGTTGGCTATATTACCCTACCCTCTTTTACTCAAGTGTCTTAGTATTTTCTGTAATCAGCTTCACCTGATGTCTCTAAGTTGGCAGACCATATCTTACATGCCCAGCTATACATTCCTTAATATTAGTCCATTTTTTGCCTGTGTTTTTTATCAACAAAACATGTAATTATTTGCAGCTTTTAGTAGGACTTTCTGTTTATTAGCATTGTTTGGTTCATTTGTTTTCTACATAGACATATGACAATTAAGTGTAATAAATTATAACATTATATGGGTAACTTGTTAATATTAAGAAGATAGGAGAGAAATGTGAGGTGGGGTAGCTCAGACACAACTAATAAGTTTAATATCTACATTTTATATAAAAACATTAAAGAAGTTTTTACCCCACAAGAAATTAATAGATTCATGCTCATCTGGCACTTCAGAATGTGATCTTATATGCAAACAATATCTTAGAGGATGTGATAAAACATCAAGAATAAATTATGATCAATTTATGACAGATTCTACCTAATCTAAAGACATTACTTTTTTTTTTTTTTTTGGTTCTGGTCATGGGGCCTGAACTCTGGGCCTGGGCTCTGTCCCTCAGTTTTCAGCTCAAGGCTCTACCACTTGAGCCACAGCACCACTTCTGGTTTTTTTCTTTTTGCTTATAGGGTGCTGAGGAATCGAACCCAGGGCCTCACGCACACAAGGCAAGCGCTCTACCACTGAGCCACCTTCCCAGCCCTACTTTTTCTTTATTCTTTTTGAATAAGCATTTCATGTTATTTATTATATACTTAGTTATTTTAATAAAATATGCAAAAAACATTGGTCTTTCTAATCTTGTATAAATTTCAGTGTATCATTTGTTTAAATAACTATATTCTCTTATTATATTTATTACTTTAATTTCCTATTAGTGACTTTGTCAAACATCAGTGAATCCTATACGAATGATTGCCTTTATTCATTTCAATTGTTATATTTGACTATATTAAGGACAA
Source organism: Dipodomys ordii (assembly GCF_000151885.1). Taxonomy (NCBI): domain Eukaryota; kingdom Metazoa; phylum Chordata; class Mammalia; order Rodentia; family Heteromyidae; genus Dipodomys; species Dipodomys ordii. The sequence goes on from NW_012267360.1 coordinate 20,898, forward strand.
AATATATATGTTGTTTTGCTATATTAAAGTTTGAAATAAGATGTCACTTTTCCAAATTTGTCTTTTATTTTTTTTCCATTTTAAGTTTAAACACTATACTTTCTTTGAAGGTTAAATAATTCAATTCACAAGTTATCATGATCACCAATTTTAAGTGGTTTTTCCCTTTTATTGTTATCTTTAAGTAGCTGTACAAAGGAGTTTCTATTTAACAAATAAAATATAGGTTGATCAGTGTCACTCCTTTCAACATTGTTACCCATCCCTCCACAACATAGCATTTCCCTCAATCCTTCTTCATTTTTCTACCCCTTTCCCCATGACCTAATCCTACCTCTTTTGAGTACCTGCTTCTGGTGGTTTATTTTGCTGAACTTAGATTTTGCCTTTCTAAGGAATTATATTATTTGAAGTCTTCCTTGAATATATGTTATATTTGATTTTTTTTTGTTTTTGGTGGTGGTGCTTATGAGGCTTGAACTCAGTGTCTGGGCACTGTCCCTTAGTTCTTTGCCTTTTGCTCAAGGCTAATGCTCTACCACTTTGAACCACAGCTTTACTACCAATTTTTGAGTGATTTATTGGGATTGGGGGGAAGGGAGGGAATAAGAGATTGGACTGAACTGGAAACACGGCTCTAGTGGAAGATCACCAATCATAAGTAAAATGTTTGGGAAGAGTGTAAAGCTTTGAGTTCAAACCCAGTGTTGCCATAAAAATGAGGACAAGATATCTTTTTTTATTTACAGAATTGAAGACAAAGTTAATGTGTAATTTATGACAATAGAAAACCAGTAAAAATAATAAATTCCTCATTCCTTATCATAACCTTTTAACCAAAATGAATATGTGATGTGATATCAAAAATAATTTAGAAGGGGGAAGAAAATTAATTCAGACAAATAAGCACCCTTCTCTAGGAGCTTCTGGTCCTGAACTAGCAGGCACTCTGACAAATATCTCATTCCCCTAGGAATCCAAAAACAGATCTGATTAACTTGTAGTCTGCAAGTAGTAAAAGCATTGGTGATATGCGGCAAAACTAAAAATAACTATGTATTTTGGCTTAAAATATTGATCTAACACAATCTTATTAGCTTTATTTTTCTGTCACACCAGAATATATAAACATCTCTCAAATATTTAATGCTAATATAGATATTAAACTTACAAAAAAAACCAGATTAGTGTAAAAGCCTGTAGAAAGAATAAAAACATTCATCACAAATGAAAGTTAAAGAGTAATTGTGGGTGAATGAGGTTGACAAATCCCAGAACAATTTATTTTGTTGACCAAGAACTACATTTATTTCTTAAACAGCACATGAACAATCATTTATGATCGGCTGTATTGTACTAAATGAATTGCTACCTAATTATATACACTAAATTATAATCAGGGATAGGCCATCTGGAGACAATGTTCAGGTCCTTTGATAGAGTATGTATGCATATATAATATGAAACCAGGGATAATAAAATTAAGTAGAGTTGTGAATTGTTACAGTGGGATTTAAATATCTGTCTTATATATGTGATCATTATCAGAAAGAAGAAAAACTAAACCAATGTATCTGTTGTGGAGGTAAGATTAATTTTAAAATCTTATTTACTTATTTATTTACTTATTTATTTTGTTGGTATTGGAGCAGGAACTCTGGGCCTGAGCACTGTCCCTTGAGAGTTTTTCACGTCAAGGCTAGAGCTTTACCACTTGAGCTACAATGCCTCATCCAGCTTTCTGGGGTTGATTGGAAAAAAGATTCTCATTGACTTTCCTGCCCTTGCTGGCTTTGAATGAATCCTCAGATCTCAGCCTCCTGAGTAGCTAGGATTACAGGCGTGAGACACTGGCACCCAGCTTAATTTTGAAATCTTAGTTAACTAAATTACCATGTCCTTTGTAGTCACGAGGAATATACTTTACATGATGCCAACCATAGCAACCAAAGCAAAAGAATGCTATTATATCCAACAAACTGTCACTAAATTAGTCTATACTGTTTACTATGAGCTAAAGCCTAGCATGATTACATACAGTAGGTAAATTGATGTTCATGGCTTGAACGTAGGAGATTGCTATAAATATCCACCTAGAAAAATTATTGGATATAACTGTATTAAAGGAAATATGTCTGAAGATGTTCAGTGTGATGTTTTATCTAACAGCTTAAAATCAAACAAAATTATTCTACTTAACAATAAGAAATAAATTCAGTCTTCTTTATACCCTAACATACTCAAATCAGTTAAATAATTTAAGTCTATATGAATCATAACATCTACCTTAAAAATATAGCAGTGAATGAAAACAGTCATTACATTGCTATAAAACTGTGTTTAAGATTTGGAAGTGCCCCAATTCTCTAAAATTTTATATATTTATGACATTTATATGAGGTATATATTACATACAATATAATATAAATAGTAGTACATTACATATAATACCTTTTTATACATTGAAAAGATAGATTAATCTTCCATACAAATGTTACAAGTAAAAGAAAAACCTACAACGTTATTAAAAAAAACCAGCAGATGTATATCAAATGACCAAGAAAGAGAAGAGAAAGTGATACAGAGAGATATAGGCTGAGAAAGAAAGTAGGAAAATGCTAAGGATAGATCTGAGCGTTTTCTTTATGTCTCTGTTTTGTGACTCTAAATGCTGTGTTAGTAAATTTCAGTCCAAATAATCAGTCAAGCATCATTTGTTTTATTGTATAATGACAAATCTGAATTTTTTCAGACTCTATTCTATTTTGCATAAAATTTTCCATCTATAAGTTTAAATAAATCTTTCCAGATTATGGCTACATACTACATGAATACCTAGAATATTATTTCTCTCCATCTCCCAGTTTAAAAATGGGTCTCTACATATGGTCTATATACTCAGTTTCTCTAAGGATTTAAATTTTATTCTCTATCTAGAGAATAACACAGAATTCTTAAAAACAAAAAATCAGTTAACATAAAGAAAAATTTGAAATTAATATATGTACATATAATATTTTTCATGTTATAAATGTGTATAAAGTTATCATGAAATTTATCACTTTTACTGATATCATAATATTGTTTGAGAATATATTCTTGCAGTGAAAAACATAGCAAAAGGCTACTAAACAAAAGAAAGTTTAATTATAGAACAAAATAAAGTAAAATTTATCTTATTGTCCTTATGATTACATAAATATAACAAATATAAAATGCTGTCTTTTTATGTATTATTTATCTCACCAGACAAATCTATGCTTTTTCAGCTTAAGTGCAGAAATTTGGAGATAACAATGTTCACAATGATAGTAATAGCTTCAATTTAAAAGAGCCAAATAACTACATTTAAAAAAAATCAAATAATTATATTTTACTTGATAGTGTAACCTTAAATTTAAGTCAGGAAAGAAATGCAGATTATTCTAAACATAACATTTTCATGCTGTATGAATGGATAAGTAGAATTATATCTCCATGTATTCACATATTCATATTTAGTTTGAAGTCTCTGGAATAGTAATGAGCACTATTCATAGCAATTTTAAAATTTATAAACCTTCATGTTTTAAGATTGAGTAATTCCAGTTTTCCTGATTTTTTTGTTTCAATTATTTTTTCATTTATCGTTCTTAAGTAAAATGTAATCTCTCTACTTCTGTGTTAAAGTTATATTAATAATCAAATGAGCAGTCTTGTTAATGTGGTTAATGTTTATGTGTATGAGATATTCTTTCCTGACTGTAAGGATTTAGTTCTTATTTATATCTCCCTATACCATCTTTGTATTTTAACATTTATACACATATTATTATGTGTGTATTTATTTTTCATAAAGCCAAGTGTATTTAGTAATAATGTACAATTACTATATAATTAAAACTATATCTGGCTGAATTTGAGATCAAAATTTCACCAGGTGGCTTTCAATATATACTTGAGAGCAGAAATTACACATGTATTTCTACTAATAGCTGGAAATGTATCACAATCTCACCTAAGTGCAAAGTCATGAAAGAGGAATATCCCTTTTATTCGGGAAGCAAAGATTGGGTAATGAGTGCTTGTTCACAGAAACAGTTTACACAGCACCAGTCTTAACTATACTTCATTTTCTTAGAACAGTCGCTCTTTTTGACAAGTTTTTTATGCTATTACCTGACCTCTCAAATATCCAATTCACTATTCTTAATTTTCACCTGCAACCATGAGTTTATTTTTAGGGAAAAGGGAAATTGATTTAGATACTCTACCAATTTCCTTCTCAATCTATGACTGTTTGTAATCACTCCATTAACAACTGTTCACATGATAAAAGTTGATGGGAAAAAATAGACTCTATCATACTATTTAGTCACTAGAACTTTTCTCTTGCTAACTGAACAAATCCATTCAAAATTTTCTTCTTTTATCTTTTCTTTACCTTTCCACTGAATGGCTTGAATGAAACAGTATAAATTATTCTGTAATAACTTTTCTCAAGGAAAATATCTTCTTGAGCAAACTTTTACTGAAACTATTAACTCACTTTGGTTCCTTTTCTTCCTTTATTTTATTTTATTGTTAAGATGCTATACAGAGGGGTTACAGTTACATGAGTAAGGCAAGAGTACATTACTTGTAGATCATTATCATCCCTAACCTTCCTTCCTTCCTTCCTTGTTTTCCCACTATCCCTTCCCTCTCCCACCTCCCACACTCCTCCCTTCACCATCCCATCCCCCCTCTCCCAGAAGTTGTAAAGTTCATTTCCAATATACTGTCCCTTGGGTATCATTGTTTCAATGGGTCATCCTTCTTTCAGCGTTTTGTTATTCCCCTTCCCACCCCCCCATCTTAGACATAGGTATATACAAGATTGTTTCCTTTTTACCACAGTGTTTTAAAAATAATCCCCCAAATATTCCTCAAAAACCCAGTCTTATTCCCTTTCTCAAACATATTCTACTTGTAATTGAGTAAAAGCTGTCTTTACCATGTGGATTATCTGAACACCACCAAGTCAATACGATTTGATTTAATAAATTCATTTCTTGAATTGAAAAAAATATTTTATTTATTTATTTGTTTATTTTAGTGGTAAAGCACTTGCCCAGCAAATGCAATGCCCTGGGCTCAATAGATACATAATATCTATTTCAATACATACATACATAGTATTTTTAAAGTTTTATTTTATTTATTTATTTATTTATTTTATTTACTGGGACTTTTACATTACTTGTCAAAATAGAAAGAATGCAATAATGGAAATGTCATATATTAAGGTTGATGAAAACATCATATGTTGAAATACTATCACTAGGTGATGAATTATAAAAGGCTTGAATTTATAAAAATTTACACCAGGAAATAATCTCAAAGGAAACATGAGGCTGACTACATACAGTCATCCTCCCTTCGTTTTGTAAATCATATTTTGTCATTTGTGTTTTGTTTTACATAATTTATCAACCAAGTTAAAAACAACCTCCAGTTGTATGTAAAATAAAAGTACACTTTCTGGAGATCATTGTGTTAAGTGGGATAAACCACACATATGAAACAAACACTGAATGATCTTCCACCACACATGAAAGCTGAAAAATATCAATTTTAATGCTGTACCATGAGTATAAAAGGCTGAAAAGGACAACAGGACAAGGGTAGATGAAGAACAGTTGGATAGCAGGTTCCTAAACACAGGTAGAATGAATAAAACCTGGTATTCAGCATCACAGTGGGGTTTACAAACAGTCATTTTATATTTTATGAAGCTTTAGAAAAAAGCAACTCAAAAGTCCCAAACACAAAGAAATGATAAGAAGAGGAAATGTTAATTATCATAGTTTGATGGATGTGTGTTGTAAGCATGTGTTGACATAAAATACTAAACTCCACTATTATATGAAATTATGCTTTAATTTAAAAGTAAAAAATCAGATGTTCTTGTATTAGATTCAGAAATTATTTTAATGCAATTATCTAACTCATGCTAAATAACTAGCAGAGTTTATAGTGCCTATAATATCACAGTAATTGTAAGAGTATTAAATTTTAGAGTATTCACAATTATTGATAAAACAATATTTCATTAAGTGTAATTAATAAGTGCTGTGGTTTACCAGAAGAAATTATCAAATACTGTTCATGATTATAGCTTTAATACTAAAATAGTCTCCCAAATAAAAAATTATCACAATGAATCTGTAATTAAGTGAATATAACAACATAAATAATAGCTATCCACATTTCAGTGATAACTTCCAGTCATATTACATGATTTTCTTATAACACTTAATATTTTAGCTTTTGAGAAAAAGTCGTATAGAGCAGTATTCTTTTTTTAATCTCAAATTAGTATTGAAAATATAAAGTTTTATTACTTAAACTTATGGATGTTTCTTTCTTTGAATATTTTTATTATAGTGGTATCAAGGAATTGCCATTCACCAAAGCAGTTTATGAATGCAGTGAATCTTGATCAAATTACCCCTTTCAACATTCTCATTCAACCCCTTCTTTCATTTTTCTTAATTTTCAGGTTATGTATTATTTTTGCCTTTTAACAAAAAGCATATTTTTCTGTCATCACTTCAATATATTCTCCACCACCCTCCCTTAAATTTCTTAATACATCAGACAAGGGCCTAATATAAAAAATGTACTTATAGCTCAAATAATTAAACCCTCAAAATATAAACTCTCAAAGAAACAACATAGCTAATAAATGTGCTAATGACTTGAATAAAAAATTTCTCTGAAAAATAAAAATGACCCATAGACATATAAGGAAATGTTTAACATCTCTGGCTATAAAAGAAATGAATCAAAACAACATTGAAGTTCAACTTCAGTTAAAATAAACAATGT
>NW_012267360.1:29559-38996 GCF_000151885.1 Dipodomys ordii
CAATGGAATTCTATGCCTCCATCAGAAAGAATGACATTGCCCCATTTGTTAAGAAATGGAAAAACTTGGAAAAAATTATATTAAGTGAAGTAAGCCAGGCTCAAAGAAACATAGGTCCCATGGTTTCCCTTATTTGCAATAACTATTATATGTCTAAGTCAAGCAGAAAAGGTCAGATAATTTGATATTAGGGGAATGAACCCCAAGATAAGTATTCAATTTTTTTTTCTTTCATGCAATTTTTTCTAACATATTTATAAGATGATTTCTATGTTGCTTTGTATGTCCCTCATCCACGGTATAACCCCTGCTTTCACTGTTTTTGATGTTGGTATAATTTGTGGAAGGGAAGGGCAAAAATAAATTGTTTAACTAGGTTAAATGTACCAGTCATTATGTCAAAAAACGAACTTTACATATTTAGTGTTGGGAGGATTGTATCGGGTGGTGGGAGGTGGTGGGAGAATGGGAAGGGATGGGAAGGGAAAACAAAGAGGAGGCAACAATGCTTGATAAGAAATGTACTTATTATCTTGCCCATGTAATTGTAACTCCTATGTACTGTATTTTCACAATAAAAAAAATACTACACTTAAAAAAAGGGGGGGAAGAGGTAAACAAAGGCAAGAATTTGTTGTATAAATGTTTTTTTATAAGAGGTTGTGAAAGAGATCTAATAACTTGTCTAACATGCACCAACTAAAATTCACAGCTTTATATGTTAATTATTTTCAATTTAAAAATATTAACTTAGTACTCAATTGATTCATGAAGTGGTATTAGAAGTAATTATCTAAATATTCCAGATTAAGTGCGTTTTTAGTAATGATGCTTAAAAATCACCATCTATATGACACCAACAATAAACAATACAGTACAGTCCCTATTACTTTTAGCTAATACTTTTTCATATATACAACCGCATAATTAAATAATTATTTACTTCTAAATTGATTTGCTAAATCAAGAAAGAAAAATGAAGTGGACATCTAGAACCTCTTGAACTAAAATCCATGCATATTATCCATATCATGTACATAAATCATGCTTTCAATAATCATTAAAGATACAGAAACAGATGGTTTTGAAACTTTATTAGTAAGATTTAATACCAGCTGTAATTTACATGGTCTGAGTAAAGAAAATAGACATTTAGTCTACAGATTATTAATGGCTGAATTTTACATACATAATTATCTGTCTTCTTTCTCTCATTCTCTCTGTGTGTCTCTGTCTCTCACACACACAACTCTACAGTAATTTACAATGTCTTCATATTTCTAATGAAGGAGCTTCCATTATATCTGAGGTTCTTATATTTAATTGTGCTTTAAATAATCCAAGGAGCTTAAAAAAGCTATCTCATAAGAATTTCTGATTTAATTGTTGAATGTTTAAAAAATCTAATAAGGATATTCTTTTTTATATGTCTAGGGCTGAGAACCAGTAAACTAAACTTTACACCCACTCTTTTCCCTCCTGTGATACAACACATAAGGTCCTTTTCTTAATTAATTTATTAATTAATTTATGTATTTTTTGTCAGTTGTGGGACTTGAACTCAGGGCCTGGACGCTGATGTTGAGCCTCTTTGTGCATGAGCCTAGTGCTCTAATACTTTAGCCACATCCCCACTACTGGCTTTGAAGTGGTTAATTAAAGATAAGAGTCTAAAGGGGACTTTTCCCTCTGGGCAGGCTTCAAATCCTATCCTCAGATCTAAGCCTCCTGAGTAACTAGGATTAAAGCTGTGAGCTACTGGTTTATATCTTTTTTTTAATGTTATTATACTTGCTTATGTATGTCAAAAGTAATTATTAAAGAAAAGTACAGTAATATAACACTAGCAGTTTTATTTAAAAGAAATTTCTCTTGTGGAGGAGAGAATTTTTAAAAGGTCCATTCATATTGCTTTAAGAATTTTGTTCAAAGGAGGGCATAATAAAATGCTAGACAAGAAATGTACTCATTACCTCACTCAGATAACTATAACCTCTCTCTACAGCATCTTTGCAATAAAATAAAATTTAAAAAATATTTAAAATTATGGACCAAACACTCAGAAATTGGGAGTTGGCCATTTATGAGATAGATATACACACATACACACACAGATCCCTGTGTGTTCATGCACACACACATATACACACATACACACAAACACACACACAAATTATAAATGATAGAGAAAAGGCAAAGCTTCTGTACCAGAAAATATATTTACAGTTCAGTAAATATATAGTCTGTAATACATGAACCTGTGGATATTTCCTGGAGACTTTGGCACTGAAGTAGTAATTCAAGCTTTGAGAGAGCCATGAAATCCTAAATAACTTCAATTCTGTGCCTGTATTTTATGAGATCATCAAAACACTTCAAGTAAATTACAACTTCAAAATCAATTTCTCTCTTCAGAGGATCATCTATTATCCTATATGATTGAAGCTTGCATCCCTTAACTGGTGTATTATCCAAAGTAAAGTCAAACCCAAAGTTCTTATTTAATGCCAGCACTTCAGCACCTTGAAGAAATAGAAAATAAAAATGCTAATCTATCTACATCACTTTTTGCTGTAGTGCTGGGGCTGTGTATTTATATGAAGAAGGTAATTGGAAATGAAAGAAAAGGAGGAGGTTGAAGTAGAAGTAGTGGCCTTGGTTCCAAATGTGAAGACTCTCTCTGCTTACAAATGGACAAGTCAATTAACTTCTTTTTTTTGTTTGTTTGTTTTTTGTTTTTTATTTTTTTTTGTCGGTCGTGGGCTTGAACTCTGGGCCTGGGCGCCGTCCCTCAGCTCTTCAGCTCAAGGCGAGCGCTCTACCACTTGAGCTACAGCGCCACTTCCGGTTTTCTGGTGGTTTATTGGAGATAGGAGTCTCACGGTCTCTCCTGCCCTGGCTGGCTTTGAACCGCGATCCTCAGATCTCAGCCTCCTGAGTAGCTAGGATTACAGGCGTGAGCCACCAGCGCCCGGCGTCAATTAACTTTTGAACTAGTTCCTACTAAGGTAAAAAAAAAAGATGATGTAATACATATGGGGAGTATTTAAATACAGAAAGACTACAAACAAGTGATTTTAATTGTTTCTATTTATAGGCAAAGGACTAGCTTCCATAAGCAGGTGGGAGCTGATAGAAAAATGAAAACATTGCTCTATTTGATATGCATGTGATATATTTGATGAAGAATTGTGACGAATGTTCTCCCAAAAATGTTTAAACAAGTTGAAAAGAGTTTATATTGAAGTAAGGATCGTCTATAGCTAGCGCTTGACAGTCAAAGGCTATCCCAACAAGCCCTAATACACTATAGAAAAAACAGAGCTGGGTGCCAGTGGCTCATGCCTGTAATCCTAACTACTCAGGAGGCTGAAATCTGAGGATCTTGGACAGGAAACTCCATGAAACTCTTGTCTCCAATAAACCACTAGAAAACCGGAAGTGGTGCTGTGGCTCAAGCAGTAGAGCTTTCGCCTTGAGCTGAAGAGCTCAGGGACAGCACCCAGACACAGAGTTCAAGACTCACGACTGACCAAAAAAACACAAAAACAAAAACCAGAGCATAATATGTGTGTGGAAGTGTTCACAGGTGCTAAGCCCTTCAATCCACATTTGTCTGTGTGATTGACAGTGCCCTCTAAACAAAAGGCTACTACCAAGTTTTAAGATAAATAATATTACTTGTCCACAGGATTAAATAAAATGGAAAGGCTATTAGAAATATAGGACTCAAACATTTTTCAGGTACAACAGGAATAAAGAAAATATTACTTTTACTGCAAGAAGAATGACATGAATCAATTCAGCAGCGATACTCACTAGACAGTATGTTGGAAATGAACTTTACAACCTGGGGCAGGAAAAGGTCAGTAGGAGAAAAAGTGGGGGAAAATAAGGGAGAGGGTAACACTGTTCAAAAAGAAATATATTCATTACCTGACTTATGTAACCCTTCTCTATATCACCTTTACAATAAAAAAGAGAAGAGGAAAAAAAAAAGATTAAGCCACGAACAAAAGAATGAGCTACCACCAGAGCCAGGGGCTCAAGCTCCTAGCTACTCAGGAGGGTGATACCTGAGGATCATAGTTCGAGGCCAGACTCTGCAGGAAAGTTTGTGAGATTCGTATCTCTAATTAACCACCAGAATATCAGAAGTGGCACTGGGACTTAACTGGACTTCTAGCCTTGAGCACAAGAGCTCTAGGACAGTACCCAGGCCCTGAGTTCACTCAAGAAAAAAAAAAAAAAGAAAGAAAACGATGACAATAAAATGAGTGGGGGAAGCAATGAAGCATTGTATTCATAACCTGATGTATAAAGTGGTAACCCGGGTGCTGGTGGCTTGCCTGTAATCCTAGCTACTCAGGAGGCTGAGATCTGAGAGTCATCATTCAAAGCCAGCCTGGGCAGAAAAGTCCATGCCACTCTTATCTCCAATTAGCCACTAGAACACCAGAAGTAGCGCTATAGCTCAAGGTAGAGCGCTAGCCTTGAGCTGAAGAGCTGAGGGATAGTGCCCAAGCCCAGAGTGCAAGCCCCACGACCGACAAAAATAAATAAATAATAAAGTGGCAACTCTTTATACAACTACTTAATAATATTTTAAATAAAAACCAATAAATAAAAATTAACCATAAATAATAATTTCAATGTTTTAATTGCTACAATGAGAACAGTAACGTAGAATTTGAAGTTGTTTTTTGAAATGATATCAATAACAAGATGACAAGAATGGAAATATTAACTTTGAATTTTCTGCTTAAATTAATAGAAATGATGTAACATGTCATATTAATATGTATTAATATGACAATTTTAGAAACACAATCTTTAAATATTTGGACAAGAATTTACTCATGACTTGCCTTCCTTTACTTTTTCGTTATAATTGCCTTCCTCTTTATTTATTTATTTATTTCCTTTGGGTTTAGACTGGCAAAATATAAAAAAGAAAGGCAAACAAATAAATAAAGGAGTAATAAGTAATAATAAATACTTTAACTTATATTTAGCTCAAAATTTCAATTTCCTATTTGTATATATACATATGTATATTTAAAAGAATTACATTTATTTGTTGAATTAATTTCCCTCTGGCTCCATGTATGCCTCTTTCTGTTAACACTGAAAACAAGGGTAAGGCTCAAATCCAAAATCCTAGTACGGCTTTTACCCACACATTCACCCTCAAAAGACAAATTATGATGAACTGAAATCATAATACATGGTTTAACTTGACTACTTGTATTAGTTAGTTTGAATTTTTGCTTGGTTTGTTTTGCTCAACATAATTGAGATCAAGTATGTTGTATATATCAGTGTCCATCCTTTGTTTTGCTAAATGATATTGTTGCATGGATGTATCATGATTTCTTAATTCCTTCATGGATGATTGAACATTTGAGATGCTTTTAGGTTAAGGATATTAAAAATAAATCTATAATAATTCCCTTACAAATATTTGCAAATACATATGCTTTTATTTCCACTGGGTGTGGAATGCCTAGCTCACATAGTACATTTTTAATATTTAAAAAAAAATTGAGCTATTTTGCAAGGTAGCTCACCATATGGAGTACAGTCATGCTAATTATTTTAATGTCCACTACTTCTCATTAAAACATCTGTAACTGTTCTGGGTGGTTTCAATTAATTTATTTCTCTTCATTATGCATCATGTTTTCCTGCTTCATTGCATGTCTGGTAATGATTTATTGACTACCAGGCATTTAAATCTTATCTTGCTGGTTACAGAATGATCTTTATTAATCTATAAGTAATTTTAAATTTGCTCCAGGAAGAGATTCAATTACTTTATATAAGTGTCAGGCTTTTAAGCCTTAGGCAATATTCAAATCCTTTATCATGTTCAAAGTCTTGTCCCTAGCAGATTGTCTAGTTCATGAAGGTTTGCTGATTTTCTTAGATTTGAGTTCACATGCAGGTGTCATTTATTTTGTCTAAACTGCACACACACACACACACACATACACACTAGGCAGGGTCTTCTTTATTATTCTAATAATGTGCATATGTACACTGCCAATTTAGCTGCACTATTTTATTCATGTACACATTTTTCTTCTGATTTATGTAGGCTCTTTTTTATTACTTTTACAATTTTTGTTATTATTTTAAAAATATTTTATTGTTATTATAAAGGTATTATAAAGAGCGATTAAAATAACATTACACATTTAATGAGTACATTGAAGTGTCACTCACCTCTTCTCTCATTTTCTCCTAGTTTCCTCCACCCCTCAAGTTGTATAGTTCATTTCAACATAGAGCCCAATGTGTATCATTGCTGCAGTTGTTCTAATAGTTGGAAGATAATAGTGATTTGTGAGTCTGTGAAACTTTTCTTCCATAATCTGTGACAGGAACCTCTATATGAACTAAAAGAAAAATGCTTTACATCTGATACAGAAACTGGTGACTCGTACTTAGAATCTTAGCTACTCAGAAGACAGATCTGAGGATCATGGATCAAAGCCAGTCCTTGCAAGAAAGTTCATGAGTCTCTTGTAGCCAATTAAGCACCAAAAGAGATAAAAACCTGGAAGTGCTAGCCTTGAGTAAAGAAAGCTCAGGGACAGTGTCCAGGCCCTGAGTTCAAGACCTAAGAACCTCATAAAAAGCAAACAGCAACAGAACAGCAAAAAACTTTCAGATCCTAACCTTCTCTTGATCTACTCAGAAAGGTTTGATTCTTTAGTGACTATTGTGGCAATGGTCAAGGACAGGTTTAAGCTATAATAGTTGTCACTAGACATCTACAATGTCCAGTCTACTTGCTGGCCCTACTATCAAGCCTTGTGTTTGCTTTTAACAGTTTGGCTATGTATGAGCTAGTGTCATTCTGCCTAAAACAGTTCTTGCTTGAAAAACCACAAAAATACTAATTCAATAAATTTATTTTCCCATTAATCGTTCATATAAAATTGTTATCATTGTTAACAACTTCCTATAGCTGCAAAATTTACTTTATGGATTTGCTATTCTTTGAACTTTTCTCAATAGATAATGTAAATGACATCTAGACATTTTCCTTTTATGTTCTTAAAATCCCCATGTGGGGCTTCACCTTGGTGAAAATACAAACCATCCACAATTGGGTTGTAAGTCCCTTTGGGGCTTAAAAAATATGTTCAGCAAGGTGCCAGTGGCTCACACCTGTAATCCTAGCTACTCAGGAGGCTGAGATCTGTTCAAAGTCAACCCAGGCAGGAATATCTCAGAGACTCATCTCCAGTTAACTACCAGAAAACCAGAAATGACACTGTGGCTCAAATGGTAGAGTGCTGGCCTTGAGCTGAAGAGCTCAGGGACAGTACCCAGGCCCAGCGTTCAAGCCCCATGACAACCAAGAAGTGTAGTTGTGGAGGTAGGAGGGAAGGGATGGTAGGGGAAAAACAAAGGAGGAGACAACAATGCTTGATAAGAAATGTACTCACTATCTTGCTCATGTAACTGTAACCCTTCTGTACAGTATTTTTACAATAAAAATGTATTAAAATAATATATATATATTCAACTTATGTAGATTCACATTTTTCACATTTCTAAATGAGCAACAAATGAACTCATTGGGAAAGTTCCGAAGCAAATTCTCTCAGCATTTCTTCTTTGTGTTTAATGAAAGATACAGCTTTCTTCCTCTTCCTCCTATTCTGCCAGCAAAACATTGCATTTACTCCCCCTTCCTGGGGCATGGTGGACTATCAGGGGTAGAGCCAAATCCTTAGACGTCCAACTTGTTCTCTTTACTCTGTTATTTCTGTCCATAACCTATAAGTTATTCTGTCAACAGTGTTGAATCCCTGTGAAAGATTAAGTCTTGGGAAGCTTGGTTGATATTTTATTTCAGCCATCATGTACAAATCTGGAAGAGATAATGGGTTTCTGCAGCCATTCATTCTGTACTCTAATAGTGCTGGTGTTTCTCAGGAATATATGAAAAATGTATGTATCTTTACCTGAGCTCAGGACAATAGCTTTTGTCAAGAATTTTCCCTCAATTCCTTCTAACACCCTATCTTAATTCAAATGTATACTTACAATGTTCTCATAGAAATGGACTTGAGATAATAAAAAAATGTGGTACCTGGTATGCATAAATGTATTTCTACATTCCTGAAACATAAAACATCTTCTATGTAGTCGTAGATCCTGATACTACTATTAAAGTAAGGAAACCATGTGTTGAAACACACAACAGTGAAAGATGAAATAAAATTGTTACATGAAACATTGATCACATTTGATTTCTTACCTGGGCTCCAGAAGATTATTTGATAATCTGTATACCTCTTTCAATATGTTTTCAGGAAAGTTCCAGTAGTTTATATGTACAATATAATTATATATTTAATTACCATAGCAACTCTTTTCAGATATTTCTATTTTCTCTAGATTTTGTCCTTATTGTATTTTTTTACTTTATTTATTTTATTTTTTGGTGGGTCATGAGGCTTGAACTCTGGGCCTGGGCGCTGTCCCTGTGCTCTTCAGCTCAAGGCTAGTGCTCTACCGCTTGAGCCACAGCAGCACTTCAGGTTTTCCAGTGGTTGATTGGAGATAAGAGTCTCATGACTTTACTGCTTCGGCTGGCTTTGAACCACAATCCTCAGATCTCAGCCTCTTGAGGAGCTAGGATTACAGGCTTGAGTCATGGGCGCCCGGCATTTTTTTTTTTTTACATTTCTTATCAAGCATTGTTGTCTCCTCCTTTGTTTTTCCCCTACCATCCCTTCCCTCCCACCTCCTTAACTACAACCCCCCTCACATCCTGGCTAAATTTTTTTTAATTTTTTAAAAATTTAATTAATTAATTAATTTTTTTGTGAACATACTATATGATATTGCATGGTCAAGATAATGAGTACATTTTTTATCAAACATTGCGGACTCCTCCTTTGTTTACCCTTCATATCCCTTCCCAGCCTCCCCCCCCTCCCCACCCAACCTTCCCCAACGCCCCAATCAAAGTTGTAAAGTTCATTTTCGACATGAAAACTTGTATTCTCATTGTTGCAACGGGTCCACCTGTATCCTTAAACGAATTGTTTTTCCCCATCTCCTCCAAAAATTATACCGACATCAAATATAGTGAAAGCAGGGGTTATACTGTGGGGGAGGGACATACAAAGCAACCAAGAAATAATCTTATAAATGCTTTAGAAACAAATGCATGTAAGAAAAAAAAGTTACATACATATCTAAGGGTTCATTTTCCTAACATCACATTATCTAACCTTTTCTGCTTGACTCATACATATACTAGATATAGCAAATAAGGGAAACCATGGGACCTATGTTTCTTTGAGCCTGGCTTCCTTCACTTAATATAATTTTTTCCAAGCCTTTCCATTTCCTAACAAATGGGGCAATGCCATTCTTTCTGATGGAGGCATAGAATTCCATTGTGTATA
>NW_012267360.1:40241-46994 GCF_000151885.1 Dipodomys ordii
TATTTTTTGTGGGGCTATTACAAATGGAGTTGCTTTCCTAATTTCAGCCACACTTTTCTCATTGTTGGCATACAGAAAAGCCATTGATTTTGGGGGGTTAATTTTATACCCTGCTACTTTGCCAAAGTTTTGAATAAGCTTGAGTAATTTGGGAATAGAGTCTATGGGATTCTTTAAATACAAGATCATGTTATCCACAAAGAGAGAGAGAGTTTTATTTCTTCTTTCCCTATTTGGATCCCCTCTCCCGGCTAAATTGTGAACATCGTTTTTGGATATAATGTTTGTGCATCTCATTGTTGCAATGGGTCAACTTGTATCCCTATTTAAACAATTTGTTTTTTTTCCTTCCCCTCCCCAAATTATACCAACATCATATACACTAAAAACAGGCACCCCATTTGTTAGGAAATGGAAAGACTTGGAAAAAATTATATTGAGTGAAGTAAGCCAGGCCCAAAGAAACATAGGTTTCATGGATCCCCTTGTTTGCAATAATTAGCATATGTCTGGGATAAGCAGAAAAGGTCAGATAAGATGATGTTAAGTGAAATGAACCCCAAGCTAGGGACACAAGTATTTTTTTCTTGCTTGCTATTGTTTCTAACATATTTATAAAGTACCATGTGATTTGTTTTGTTTTGTATGTCCCTCCCCCTTGGTACAACCCCTGGTAAACTCTTTCAAATTTTATGGAATATTTCCTTGGTAGTAATTTGTATGTGACAGCAATCCCATCTGAGCAGTCTATAGAATAGACCACTGCCAGATGACCATGTTTACTCAAGATTTTAAAAAGCACCACATCTTTTCAAGGAGCTTTTGACAATATGTGATTACAAATTCAAAGTGTCGATATACTTTAATATATTCACAGTGATGTCACAAAAATTTACAACTTTATGGATAGAGGCATAATATTTGATGCCAAATGATGGGTCTTAGCATCATTTTGAACATCAGTATATTTGAGCACTGTCATAAAATTTTATTTTTGCAAACAACAACCTCAGGAGAAAAAAATGAAGAAGAAACGTTACCAGTGCTCATTTGGTTGTTCTCCCTATAAATATATTCTTAAAATCTTAAGGGCTCTCATGGATTTGTTATTTCAATTACATTTTTAATGATACTTGCTATCTGAATTGACAGGGCTGTTTGAATAACCTGCTATATAGAATTAAATCAATTCACAGAGGAAATGTTAGAGAACATAGATTTATTAAAATTGAGATACATGATTAGTAGGAATACACAATGGAGGAGAGATGTTTTCACTATTCAATGGTGGAAAATTCATACATTATGTACCATGCAATAATATATAATAGGAAAAGACAATTATTCTACTGAATGGCTTTGGTAACACTATAAAACACAGTAGCTGTGTATTTTCTTCCCCTCTACTATGCTTTGGAGTCATGTCTATATCAAGGAAGGAAGCAACCGAGCGTTTACAAAATAAATTAAATCCAACAGAATCACAACTGACTAATATTTCTTAGCTGAGGGTACTCATACTAAAATATATTATAATCAGTTGTAAATAATACACTTTAGAAGTTGTAATTCCCTGTAGGATGCAGGGTATATCAGCAATAAACACTTTTTTCTTTGTAATCTGATTTACATATCATATGGTTATATGAATTTTCGATTCACGATTCATGTGAGAATAAAGCACTATGAAAGTGTAAACAGTTTTTTTAATAAGAATTCACTATAGTTTTATTGTATTTGCATGTTCCTGAGAAGCTAATTTAATGTAAGAATTATAATTTTTGCTGTTTTTAAAATTTAATTCCAATAGCATTATAAAAGTGATGTACAGAGGGGCTGGGAAGGTGGCTCAGTGGTAAAGTGCTTGCCTTGCATGCCAGAGGCCCTCGGTTTGATTCCTCAGCACCACATAAGCAAAAAGGAAAAGAAAAGCAAAAAAAAAAAGTGATGTACAGAGGGGTTACAGTAACCCAAGTCAGGTAAATTAGTACATTTTTTAAAAGTGTCATCCCCTCCCTCATTTTCTCCAAGTTTTTTCCCCCTCGACTCCCACCCCAAAACTCCAGCTGTACAGTTCATTTCCAACATGGTGTCTGGTAATTATCACCGCTGAGAAAGAGCTTTTATAAAAATTATCTGTGATCTAAGATGGGAGTTCAGACCGAGTTTAAAGTATTAGTATTGTAGAGCAAATGTGTTTTACAATAGGGGTTCTCAAATCTTACCAAAGAATGCTCTGAGCACTTAACTAAAGAAGTGAAGGACCTCTATGATAAAAAAATTTAAAAACCTGAAAAAGGAAAACTAAGTATAACTTAGAAAGTGAAAAAAAACTCCCATGCTCCTGGATTGGAAGGGTCAACATCATGAAAAATGGCAATATTTCCCAAGCAATTTACAAATTCAATGCAATACCTATTAATATTCCAACCTCATTCTTCAAGGAAATAGAAGAGGCAATTCAAAACTTCATATGGAACAATAAAAGACCACGAATAGCAAAAGTGATCCTTAACAGAAAGAACAGTGCTGGAGGAATATCAGTACCAAATTTCAAACTCTACTATAAAGCCATAATAATCAAAACAGCTTGGAACTGGCACAAAAAGAAACCTCAGGACCAATGGAATAGAAATCAAAACCCAGAAATGAACCCACAGACCTATAGCCACCTAATCTTTAATAAGAGAGCTAAAAAAATAGAACGGAAGAAAGACAGCCTCTTCAGTAAATGGTGCTGGCAAAACTGGTTAATCACTCTAGAAAACTAAGGCTAGATCCTTATATATCACCCTGCACCAGAATCAACTCCAAATTGATCAAAGACTTTGAAGTCAATGCAGACTTCCTGAAAACATTGCAGGAAGGAATAGGAGAAACCCTAGGTCTCCTTGGCACAGGCTGAAATTTTCTTAATAGAGACACAGAAACACAACAATCAAAGAAAGATTGGACAAATGGGATTGCATGAAGCTGCAGAGCTTCTGAATGACAAAGGATGTAGGTAGCAATGTCAGTAGAAAGCCCATGAATTGGGAGAAGATCTTCACTAGCCATACAACAAACTTGGGTCTCATATTTAAAATATACTTGGAACTCAAAAAAAAATAAATCCCCCAATAACAAATCCTCAAAGAAACAACTGCCAATAAATATATGGTCTAAAGAATTAAAGAGAAACTTCTCTGAAGAAGAAAGAAGGATTGCCAATAGACACATGAAGAAATCCTCAACCTCTAGCCATGAAAGAAATGCAAATCAAAACAACATTGAGATTGCACCTCACCCCAGTTAGAATGGCTATAATCAAGAAATCTAATAACAACAGATGCTGGAGGGAATGTGGACAGAAGGGAACCCTACTGCATTGTTGGTGGGAGTGTAAACTTGTTCAACCACTTTGGAAAGTGATATGAAGGTTCCTCAAAAGACTCCACATAGAGCTCCCCTATGACCCAGCAATCCCATTTTTGGACATTTACCCAAATGATCACAAACAAGGCCATACTAAGATTACTATACTAAGCACAACTATGTTCATTGCAGCTTTATTTACCATAGCTAAGATATGGAACCAACCCAGATGCCCCTCAGTAGATGAAAGATCAAGAAAATGTGGTATATATACACAATGGAATTCTATGCCTCCATCAGAAAGAATGACATTGCCCCATTTGTTAGGAAATGGAAGACTTGGAAAAAATTATATTAAGTGAAGTAAGCCAGGCCCAAAGAAACATAGGTCCCATAGTTTCCCTTATTTGTAATAACTAGTATATGTCTGGGACAAGCAGAAAAGGTCAGATAAGATGATGTTAAGCAAAATGAACCCCAAGATAAGGATACAAGTTTTTTTTCTATAGTTTCTAGTATATTTATAAGGTATCATGTGATTTTTTTTGTTGCTTTTTATGTCCCTCCTCGACTGTATAACCCCTGTTTTCACTGTATTTGATGTTGGTGTAATTTGGGGAGGGGAAGGGGAAAAACAAATTGTTTAAATAGGGATACAGATGGACCCATTGCAACAATGAGATATACAAGACAGTACGTTGCAAAATGAACTTTACAAATTAGGCTGGGAGGAGGGGGTTGGGAGATGGGAGTAGGAGGAGGGGAAGGGGGGAGTTTAATTGATTAGGTGGGAGGGAAGGGATAGTAGGGGTAAAACAAAGGAGGAGGCAACAATGCTTGATAAAAATGCTCTCATTACCTTGCTCATGTAACTGTAACCCCTCTTGTACAGTATTTTCACAATAAAAAAGGATTTTAAAAATGTCCATACTATCAAATTATCTGGAGATTAAATGTGATAATCACAAATAGAAGTTACAACATTCTTATAAAGAGGGTACATGCTCTGAAAAATACTAATACTGATTTTCAACAATTTTGATTGCTGAATGAGTGAAAAGCACAATATTTCCACTAATCATTTTTGATGGTATTCTCTCTTTTCATAGGGCACATAGAGAAATACTAGTCTTCGTACAAAGTTTCAATCATGTGAAAAAAAATTGTATTCAGCAATTCACATTTAACAGTATATTTATGAACAAAGATATAAATAAAATGATAACTATCCGAGGTGCCTAGCTTCATTATTATTGTTTCACAATGCATAAGTAATGAAATAATATTATACTATATCTATATGAATATATACAATGGCATATTCTTTAGAAAAAAGAATGGCAATTCTAAACTTTCTTACATAAAATACTAAATCCTAGTGAACATTTAGACCAAAAATTATTTTTGCAAATACATTATGGCAAGTTTTTATAGAGCTATGTATACTCTTAGCATACAATTTAGCACATGCTACTTGATAGTTATTCAAAGGAAGTGAAAATTTGTGTCTATAAAAAAAACTTTCCAAAAGTATTAACAGAAGCATTTCATAACCACTGCAACTTGGACGTTACCATATTATCTCAGTGCAAATTTATATACAGTGGCAAAACCAGACAATGGCATATTGTTCCATCAAAAAAATTAAAGACAGCTACCAAGAGACATAAAGATATAGAGTGAATATTGAAATAAGTTACAAAGGTATTACATATTTTAATTTCAGTTAATAACATCTTTAAAAACACAACTGTGAAGTAAACAATCAGCTTTTGCCAGTAGAAAAGAGGGAAAAAATACTCCATAGAGTGAGAAGTCATGGAATGGTGGAAATATAACGTCTGATGAGACAGGGATGTGTATATGCCATCATACATTTGTCCTCAGCTGTGAACTATACAAACTAAACAGTAAAGTGTGAATTTGGGGTGATTTTAGTGTGTAAATACAGGTTAATCAGTACTGACAAGTGTACCATTCTGTTAGACAATATTAATAA
Source organism: Dipodomys ordii (assembly GCF_000151885.1). Taxonomy (NCBI): domain Eukaryota; kingdom Metazoa; phylum Chordata; class Mammalia; order Rodentia; family Heteromyidae; genus Dipodomys; species Dipodomys ordii. The sequence goes on from NW_012267360.1 coordinate 45,595, forward strand.
AAATGGTGCATAGATGAACAGGATATATAGGAACATCTGTACCTTCTTATTATTTATGTTTAACTTAAAAGGCTAGAACTTAAAGAACTTAAAACTCAAAAGCATGTTGGAATTCATACCAAGAATTAAAACTTGATTACATATAGCAATATTAAAAAAGAATAAAATAAATAATTTAAAAATATAAAGCAATTGTTATTTAAACAATGTGAGGTTCAAACGCTTTACTTCCTGAGTGCAAACTGAAGCTCAAAATGAATCCTTACTTACAAAAAACAAACTCCTGATTATGGATGTATTGTGTAAAGCCTGCGTGCTTTACCACTGCCTGGGAACAAATCTCTGCTTTCAGACCTCCAGTCCCTTTGGTATTCTTTCCATTCTCAGAAAAATACAGGCTTTCTCTAAACAGAACATATTTCTTGTATTCAATTCCTGAGAAAATATTCTTCTTTATTCACTTCACATTCTAATGCTTTCACATAATTCAATTCTGGGTACAACCATCTTCTTGAAATGACCTTAAGTAGCTCTGTATCTTCTTACATTAATCATCAGAGAAAAGTTATGCTCTGATTTTATGTATCCCTGCACTGGATTATTTAAACATTATATTTAATATATATGTGATTTTCAGCATTTTTGTATTTTTGTGGTCTTTTTTTTTTGGTCGGTCGTGGGGGTTGAACTCTGGGCCTGCGTGCTCTCCCTCAGCCCTTCAGTTCAAGACTGTCTTGTACATCTCCTTGTTACAATGAGCCATCCTGTATCCTTATTTCATCACTTTGTTATTTCTCATCCCTTCCCCAAATTAGAAAAAATGAATATATAAGATGCCGGGAGCCGGTGGCTCATGCCTGTAACCCTAGCTACTCAGGATCATGGTTCAAAGCCAGCCTGGGCAGGAAACTCCTTGAAACTCTATTCTCTAATAAACCACCAGAAAACTGGAAGTGGCATTGTAGCTCAAGTGGTAGAACACTTGCCTGGAGCTGAAGAGTTGAGGGACAACGCTCAGGCCCCACAACCCACAGAAAAAAAAAAAAAAAAACGTATAATGTGATATTGTAAACAAATAAAACTAACCAATATGACAAGTTAACTAAAATAAACTAACCCTTAAAAAAGACAACAACAAAAAACATGCCAACCATATCTAAATAAAAATAAGTAATTTGAATAGTCTTATACCTATTATATCTATCTGCAATTTATAAAAAGTTATGAGTGGGAGAAGCTGGAATCTGAACAAGCTCTCGCATAGAAAGCAGTTTTAGAGTTCCAGTGAACAGTCCTAAGCCAGAGAATCACACCAAGTGTGCCATCACAGGACAGAGAGTTAGACAAGAGAGGGGAAGCCAAGACAAGGAGACACATCTGAGCACTTGCCAGCAGCCGCT
>NW_012267360.1:50569-52633 GCF_000151885.1 Dipodomys ordii
CATATAAAATAAAATTAAATTAAAAAAAAAGTTATGGAAATACTCCAGTGCAAAAAGTTTCATCGGGATTTTTTTTACAAAACTGTGAAAGTGGAAATTACTGATTCTAAATCAGGTTTTAGTTGGTTGAAAAGAAAGAAATATTTAATTTATTCTACAAAGTTGAAAAAAACAACAACCTTGCAATAAAACCAGACAAATGAAAGGAAAAGAAATAACTAGTCATCATTAGACTTCATACATATAAAGCCACAGTGCTAAGCAAAATTTCAACAATTGAGATCAATAAACTCTGCAAAGAATAACTTGGAATATCCCATGGGACTTATTTTACCTACATTTATCTAAGGTCAATTTAATATTAAAAATTCAATGTAGTTTTCCATGTCAATAATGTTCAAAAGAAAGTTAAAAAATACACAATGGAATCGATATTTTTGACAATTTGATTGATTCCCACCTTAAACTACTAACTATTCCTGATAGAAATTCTCAGAAATGTAAAACAGAAGGAAATTTCCTCCAACTAATAAGTGACATTTATTCAGGTCACACAGATATTGAAAAAAAAATGGACATTTTCTCTGTTTTATCAAGGATAAGACAAGGATATCCACTACTCCTCAGCAATATTAATGGAATTTTTTAAGGCAAGTAAAGGAGATATAGGAATCCCACATGGAAAGAAAAAACAAAACTGTATTCTTGTTTATGAACAAGATGATTAATAGATTAAGTCTAATTTAATGTACATGAACATTTATTATAATTACTGAGTAGAGCAAGGTCATAAGAACAAGATCAATATACTAATGTGATTATATTTCTATTCTCTACAAAGAAGAACTGGAAATAGAAATTAAATATCCAGTTTACAACAGCATGAAAAGGAGAAACACTAGAAACAGATTTGATACATACTCTGAAAACCTGTACTTGGAAAGCTATAAAATGTGCCTGAAAGAAAATAGAAGTAATTAATCTAACTTTAAGCCTAGATCCTGCATAAAAAGTCTCAATATTGATAGAATCCTCCCAAATTTGGCTATACATTTAGTGAAATGGAAGGTAAGATTCAGCAGGATTTAATTTAGAAATTGATAAACTAATTATATGGAAATGTAAGATCCTTAGCAATTTAAAAATAAATCTTTGAAATAAATAGTAACCAAGGCTAATTTTATCTGACTTAAAGACTCTTCTCAGGTCACCAAGGCATCCATTTTGAACTTTCCATGAAGGATGATCTGGTTTGTTGAAAACAAAAAGAAAAAAGAAAAGAAAAAAAATACTATATATCATTAATCGAAAGACTAATGCTGGTGTGTCCAGATAGAGAAATAGATGAATAAATCAGAAAATAAGATACAAATATAGACTCAAATATAGACAAGTTTTGTCTCAATTATCAAAAAGTAAGCAGAAAAAGTATAAATTTTTCAATATTGATACAGAAAGAATTGGAGAGTTATACATGAAAATAAGAAGATAAATAATAAAAAGAGTAAAATTGGTAACCAATAATGTTCAATGTGTAACATCATATAAAATATTCTGTATGTAATTATAACTACATGTAAAATACAAACATCTAGATTAAATGTAGGGTTAATGTTCTTATTAAAGATATCTTAGAATATCATAAGCATAATCCATAAAAGGACACATTATCACCAGGCGCCAGTGGCTTACAACTGTAATCCTAGCTACTCAGGAGGCTGAGATCTGAGGATTGTGGTTCAAAGCCATCCCCAGGAGGAAAGTCCATGAGACTTTTATCTCCAATAAAAACCACCAGAAAATGGGGAGTGGCATGGTGGCTTGAGCTGAAGAGCTCAAGTTCAAGCCCCATGACCAACCAAAAAAAAAAAAAAGAGAGAGACATTCTAAAATCTTCTAATCTTTAAACAATACAAAGTAAGGCCATAAAGAAAAAGTAAATATTTTTGAAAAGTATATTGCATAAAATACTTGTATACACTTTACAAAGAACTCAATTTTTTTTTAATTTTTATTTATTTTTTATTGTAAAAATACTGTACAGAGGGGTTACAATTACATGGG
>NW_012267360.1:53853-59710 GCF_000151885.1 Dipodomys ordii
CTCTATTAAGAAAATTTTGGCCTGTGCCAAGGAGACCTAGGGTTTCTCCTATTCCATCCTGTAATGTTTTCAGAGTGTCTGCTTTGACTCCGAGGTCTTTGATCCATTTGGAGTTGATTCTGAAGCAGCGTGACATATATGGATCTAGCTTTAGTTTTCTACAAGTGAACTCTCAAATTTCTGAGAAAGCCATCTAATACAAAAATTAGGCCAAAAATTACTTTAACAAAAATTATATTCAAATGATACTAATTTAATAAATAATTAGTGTTATTATGCAAATTATATATTACACATAAATAATATAAATTAAAATATAAAATTCTACAACAATTAGAACTATTTAAAAATGTTGAACACACCTACTATGAACACTGGGCTTTTCATACACATCAACTGAAAATATGTGATGACTCAAGCATTTTACAAAGCCAGTTGGTAGTATGTTTCAAAGTTTAAAAATTATGATTTAACCATTCTACTTCTAAATATTTACTCAAGCAAAAGAATTCATATGCCAATACAAATAATTATGCAGATTGCTACTTTAGTTTTTGTCACTGTTGCCTGAAATTAAACACAATCTAAATAACCACCAACTAGTGAATGCATTAATAAATTGTTATATATCTATTAGAGTGGAATAGTTTGCAGAAAGAGCTTAAATAACTATTTACAGAAAACAAGAAAAACGTATCTTCTCTATGTTTACATGTATCTAAAATTAAAAAACTGTACACCTACCTATAGAAACATAATATTAGATTATTCATTAGCAACTGAAATGGCAGTTTGCAGAAGCTACTGTGTAGTACTGGAAAGTTTTAAGGACAAAGGTTATATAGGACAAAGGTTGATAGTTGACATATTTGCACAGGGGTAAATACATGAAAACATAATGTTTTATGTATACTGATTTTCTGTTTCAAACGATTTGTTTTCTACATTGACTCTACATTTTTGTAATTGAAATTCAGTAATAATTTTGTTGTTCAGTGTTATTCTTATATTACTTTTTATTTTTCTCACATCAGTTTCATGTTCTGCCCTTTTCCTGTCAATTCCCTGAAAAGTAGGAAATTAGTATGATACATTCAAGATATTTAGGCTGACACCACATTTTGCACTAGGATTGTCAAGATAATGGAACTAGGGAAAACTCTGAGTTTCAAATGAGAAAAAGAAGTTAGTTAATATATTTTCTATTCAACATTCCTTAGCCTTTTCTATCATCCTAAGGTAGTTTCCCTTGAAGCCTCCATTTCAAACTCAGATCCTTGGCTGACAACATGGTGGTTCTAATAAGCTGTCTAATTGGGACAGCATTTGCTGAGCATTATTGGAAGCAAATATTCTCATTTCGATTGAAACTTGACTCATCAGCTATAATTTCTCCTCTGAGAAAAAGCTCTTACAGAAATATGTGAAGAGTGGAAACAATGGTAAGAAATAAAGTGCTGCCTCAAAATGAGCCTATGAGAAGTTTAATAGAATGCTCAGCAAGCTGCTCTTAATTCTATACATAAACTTGGTGAATTTTAAAATGTTAGGGAAATACTTCTATTTTGATTTTTAGAATTTAATTTTCTAAAGTTCTTTGGAGATAAATGTAATAATATGTCTCTTATTCTTTGATTTCTTACTTTCACTTGTTCAGATGAGTCTAATACAGAAATGTTCAGTCCTGTGCAGTGGCTCAAACCTGTAATTCTGTTGATCAAGAGTCTGATATTGCTGAGAGTAGGTGGCTCATGCCTGTAATCCTAGCTACTCAGAAGGCTGAGATCTGAGGATCATGGTTCAAAGGCAGCCCAGGCAGGAATATCCATGAGACTCTTATCTCAAAAAACAAAAAACAAAAACAAAAAAAAATAACACCAGAAAAAACACAGTTTCACCAGAAGTGAAACTGTGGCTCAAGTGGAGGAATGTTTGCCTTGAGCTAAAAAGCCCAAGGACAGCCCCATGCCAGAGTTCAAGACCAATGAGGGAAAAAAATAAAGGAGTGTGATATTGGGGATAACAGAATGTTGGTCAAGGCCTCCTGGGACAAAAAGCAACACTACAACTTAAAAAAGAAAAGCATCTCTCATGTCAGCTACATAGGAAGTATAAGTAAGAGAATCAGAGTGTAGGGAGCCTGAGAAAATATTGAGATCTTATTTGAAATCACTAAAGCAAAAAGGGCTTGTGGTATGTCATGATCCAAGTGGCAAAACACTAACACAAGACCTTGAGTTCAAAATCCAAGACCAACAATAAATTTTATTGTTTATTTTATTTTATTTTAAATAAAATGAAACTCAAATGCTGTAGACAGTTATGTCCAACTGACTTGCTTTCGGTAGTAATACTTTGTTATTTATTTATATTTGTTTCATGTTATGACTTATTAACTAAATGTTATTTTAAAAACCTGAAAAAGAGGTGCAGAACTGTTATCACATTTGTTGAGTCATCATCTTTAAACAGTAATTAGTGTTATTTACATTATGTCAGTTCCATGCTAAACACATTAAATTACCCAAACAATGTTTCTTGGACAGAAAAATATATGAGTGAAGATTTCTACTTTGACTGAGTTAATTATGTGTATGTTAATCATCAAAGAAAATGTTCTGTGCCTTTAAGTATGAGTTTTGTGATTATGTATGCATCTGTAAAGACGCAATGTATTTCCATTGTTTTTCTTCTGCTTACCCAGTGTCTTCTTGAATATGGAATCATTGCCAGAAGAGATTCAGGTGATATTTTGCTAAGGAGAATATTCATTTCTTCTGTGTGTACTGTGATGCTATACAATTAAATTATTAAGATTTTAATTATGTTCACTGAGGAGTAATTGAAGTATGATAGGATATTTTATGCCATAATGATGTTTTTCCCTTTGCCTAGTCTACCATGAAACGTCAAGTAGACACTATAATGCAAGCAAGCATTTCATCTTTCAATTCTTATAATTATTCAGAGTAAAATTTGCCTGAGTTTTTCCTGACTTTCTCTGAGCTCATCATTCAGATAGAGAAGATTATAATATCATTTGTTTTCAATAGAATGTCTTCCACTCTCTAGTCTGAACATATTGACCTCAATTATTTTTACAAATCAGATTAGCCTTGTTGGCTTCAGTTCATTTCAGTCATTGGGAGAGAGAAAGAGAAAAAAGAAAAAAAAAAACCTTGAAAGAGACTATATTTGAAGTAATTGCCTTTCCAGGTACAATATCAGCAAGACTGGAGTGCTTGAGATTTAAAGTATGGATTATAGGATGAAGGCCACCTGTGTCACCCAGCAAGCTATGGAACTGTAGAATGGTGGTCTTCCTCCTAACCCTGAAATAAAATGATGCTTTTCCAGACTGACTATAGCTAAAAATAACAACACATGGCCCCCTATACACTCATCTTTGTACTTCGATGACAATTCCACAACAAAGAACTAAACTAACATTAATACATAAAAAAACATGAGTACCAGGAAAGAAAGGCTGTAATGGTGGGCAGGAACCAGTGGGAAGAAGGAAGGCAAATGAAGAGGATGATTTTTCAAATCCCATCCTCAGGAAATAGATACAAAACATGTAACTTACTCATTCTGTAATAATTTTATACAATATTTTTGTTTGTTTGTTTGTGCCCCTCTTGGGGCTTAAACTCAGGGGCTAGGCACTGTCCCTGAGTTGTTTTTTGTTGTTGTTATTGTTTTGTTTTATTTTCTCAAGGCTAGTTTTCTCAGGGTTAGTACTCTACCTCTTAGCACCACTCCTGCTCCTGGCTTTTTCTGAATAGTTTATTGGAGTCTCACAGACTTTCCATCCCAGGCTGACTTCAAACCACAATCCTCAGATCTCAGCCTCCCGAATAGCTAGGAGGATAGTGGGGAGCCACAGCTCCCAACTATACAATATTTTTATACTTAGGAGTTCATACTTAATGATTTTACCCAAACTCATGTTCTGCCAATCCATGATAATGTTATTTTATTTAATATCCTATATATTATACTTCTACTGTTTTCTTCATTTTCTTTATCTTCTTGAGAATTAAAGAAAAAGTATCATATGAATTCAATATCTCCTTTGAAAGCACTGACCATTGAGCCCTAAATAGAGAGTGAACACACATGTTCAAGGATAAAATCTACACAGTCTTGAGGCAGACTATGGTGATCGAAACATACATCCTATCTTTAAGAGATGCCATTTAAAATACTCATCATTCGAACACTTATAATGGAATTTTCAGCGTAGAAATTTAATTATAATTTTACTTGCCAAATTATATGCCCACGAGGAAAAACAGAGCTTCCTAGAGAATGCCTATTTGATTTGGAAGTTTTCATCCTATTAAAATAATAAATTTGCTCTTGCATTATAATGAACTTTTCATGCAGCAGTTTCTCTAAGTCAAGCATTTAAGTCCACTTGACAGTTGTATTCCTGATTATGAATTAATAAGTTGATTTTTGATTCTCTCCCAGTCTGTTCTGCAGACAAACCTGCTTTCAACAAGAATGGGTGGCTACAAGTTGGATATTGGGAAGGAGGGAAAACTGTGAATAAAGTTCCCAGATTGAGCCAGGTGTTCGACCCTATTCCTAAATGTCTGAGGCTGTCTGTATGTTTGTCCTAGTGCAGGACAACCATAGGGGCAAGTTTACAACAGCTGTATAAACAGGTATATTTTAGTAACACACTCCCAACTCCAAATCTGCAGTTATCTGAAGATTGATTGATCAGAGATTGATCAGAGATGTTTTGGAGATAGAAAAGAACCAATGGGTAAAAAAGAGAAGTGAATTCTACATGGGGCAAGATAAAGAGAGAGCAGCAAGGGTGTAAATAATGTGTTTAAATGTATGGGTTCATCTCATTAGGTTGCTAAGACACCCAAAACAGACACAATAGCCTCCCCATCTACTTGGGCTTGACGTATTAGTTCCATTCGCGATTGAACAATACATATTTTTACTGCATCTCTATAGCCAAATTCTGCCCTCAAGCAAAGGTAAATGCTAACTACTCTAGGTTAATCCTAATGGTAAATTCAAATTAGGTGTTGACTATTTGACTTTTCCTCTGTAATGTCTTTCTTTTATATCTTGCATTTATTTTTTATTTTTATTGTTATTGTGCAGATGATGTACAGAGGGGTTGGAGTTATGTAAGTAATTAATGAGTATATTTCTTTTCAGATAGTGTTACCCCTTCCCTCAATTTCTCCAAGCTCCCCTCCACCACGAGTTGTATATTATTACTGTATTCCATATAAATATTTTCTACCTGACTTTCAGTTGAAGGTACTTTAAGTTGAATGTACTTTGTATCTGTGAGTCCTCATGTAGGATTAAAAAAAAAATCTTCCCTTTCCTTTCCTTTCACAGGTTCATTTATGCAGGATGCTTCATTTGTCAACTCCAAAAACCAATCCATAACAATCACTTAATCAAGAATATATTTCTGTTTAAATAAAGAACTTACGAATGTATTCCTAAAGTCACAGGCATGAGAATGTCTTTTCTGTCATGTATTAGACAGATTTATATTCATTGGCAAGAGTATAAATTCATTTCTTCTAAATTATCTTTGTATATATACATATATATTATTGTGAAAATATCATACAGAGGGGTTACAATTACATGGGCAAGATAATGAGTTCATTTCTTATCAAACATTGTTGCCTGCTCCTTTGTTTCCCCTTCCCATCTCCCCTTTCCCCACCAAAGTTGTAAAGTTCGTTTTTTGATATAATGACTTGTACATCTCATTGTTGCAATGGGTACGCCTGTATCCCTATTTAAATGAGTTGTTTTTTCCCTTCCCATCCACAAATTATACCAACATCAAATACAGTGA
>NW_012267360.1:59962-61089 GCF_000151885.1 Dipodomys ordii
CATTCATCTACTGAGGGACATCTGGGTTGGTTCCATATCTTAGCTATGGTAAACAGGGAACCTTATTGCATTGTTGGTGGGAGTGTAAACTTATTCAACTACTTTGGAAAACAGTATGGTTTCTCAAAAAACTCCACATAGAGCTCCCCTATGACCCAGGAATCCCACTTTTGGGCATTTACCCAAATGTTCACAAACAAGACCATAAAAGCTATCAGCACAACGACGTTTATTACAGCATTATTAACCACAGCTAAATTATCTTAGAGTTACAATATTCTTGGCAAAACTTTAATTCAACATAAAATACGGGTTCACTAAGGAGGAAACAGAAACTAATATTTCATTTAGTAATTCCTTTCTTTAGGAATGAAGTATTCAGCATCTTTCATAAGGTTCATTTGGGAATACATAGAAGATTTATTCATTATTCATTTATTTGTTTATTTTTGGAAGTGCTGGATTAAACTCAATTTTTTTTTTTACATAAAAGCATTCTAACACTTCAACCATGCTTCCAGAACTTTTTGGTCTTTTTCAGATATGATCCCTTGGTTTTGCCTAGGCAATCCTAGGACTTCAATCATTTTCATCTCTGCCTCTGAAGTAGCTGTGAGAAAAAGCACAGACTATTGTGCCTGTCTAGGTTGCCTTCATGTAAAAATATTCAGATACCAACATCAAATACAGTGAAAGCAGGGGTTATACCATTGGGGAGGAACATACAAAGCAACAAAGAAATAATCTTATAAATATGTTAGAAACAATCGCATGAAAGAAAAACAAAACATTTGAATACATATCTTAGGGTTCATTTCCCTAACATCATCTTATCTGACCTTTTCTGCTTGACTTAGACACACACACACACACACACACATATACATACATATATATATATATACTAGATATTGCAAATAAGGGAAACCATGGGACCTATGTTTCTTTGGGCCTGGCTTACTTCACTTAATATAATTTTTTCCAAGTATTTCTATTTCCTAACAAATGAGGCAATGTCATTCTTTCTGATGAAGGCATAGAATTCCATTGTGTATATATACCATATTTTCTTGATCCATTCATCTACTGAGGGACATCTGGGTTGGTTCCATATCTTAGCTATGGTA
>NW_012267360.1:61873-63662 GCF_000151885.1 Dipodomys ordii
ATATACTAGATATTGCAAATAAGGGAAACCATGGGACCTATGTTTCTTTGGGCCTGGCTTACTTCATTTAAGGTAATTTTTTTTCCAAACCTTTCCATTTCCTAACAAATGGGGCAATGCCATTCTTTCTGCTGGAGGCATAGAATTCCATTGTGTATATATACCATATTTTCTTGATCCATTCATCTAATGAGGGGCATCTGGGTTGGTTCCTTATCTTAGCTATAGTAAATAATGCTGGAGTGGCTGGGAAGGTGGCTCAGTGGTAGAGCGTTTGCCTTGCATGCATGAGGCCCTGGATTAGATTCTTCAGCATCATATAAGCAAAAAGAATAAAGCCAGAAGTGGCGCTGTGGCTCAAGTGGTAGAGCCTTAGCCTTGAGCTGAAGAGCTGAGGGACAGCGCCCAGGCCCAGAGTTCAGGCCTCACGACCGGACCCCCCCCGAAAAAAATAAATAATGCTGGAATAAACATAGTCATACTTGTAGTTATATTTGATGTTGGTATAATTTGTGGAGGGGAAGGGGAAAAACAAATAGTTTAAATAGGAATACAGGTGAACCTATTGCAACAATGAGATGTACAAGTCATTATATTGAAAACGAATTTTACAACTTTGGTGGGGGGGAGGGTTGGGTAGGGGGGCAGTCGGGAATGGGAAGGGATGGGAAGGGGAAACAAAAGAGGATGCTACAATGCTTGATAAGAAATGTACTCACTATCTTACCCATGTAATTGTATAGTATTTTCACAATAAAAATATTCAGATACTTATTGATATTTTTGTGTGTGTTTATGTGTATAGCACAGTGGAAGATAAAATAGAGAATGAAGAAGTCTATAAGTTATGAATCCTATCATGAAATAATAATGATCACAAACTAATTTATATACAGCTATGCATAAGTACCATGAACTATTGGAGTACATAATCTGTTAGTGAAAATAACTTTGCAGTGCTTGACTTTGCACATTATTTGATTGTTCTCCTTGATTGTCAGTTCAGATTAGATTCTAGATGGCTCCTTCAAAACCCAATATAATTGGGCTGAGAACCTTGAAGATGTGTTAGTGTAAAGCATAGGCCATGCCAGATAGGTCACTTGTTTGTAGCTGAATTCGCAGAACATAATTGCTTCCATTTTTAGGTTGGTAACTATTTAATCGATGTTCATTAATAGTGCTACCTATTAACTTAAAATTTTATAAGATACTTTTATTTTATTAAGGTGTTTTACAGAGGAGCTATTAGTTAATAGGTCAAGAAATGAGTACAATTCTTTTTGGAAAAGTGAAGTAAGCCAGGCCCAAAGAAACATAGGTCCCATGGTTTCCCTTATTTGCAATAACCAGTGTATGTCTGAGTCAAGCAGAAAAGGTCAGGTAAGTTGTTGTTAGGGAGATGAACCCCTAGATAAATATTCAAATGTTTTTTTTTTCTTTCATGCAATTGTTTCTAACATATTTATAAGATGATTTCTTTGTTGCTTTGTATGTTCCTCCCCCACGGTATAACACCTGCTTTCACTGTATTTGATGTTGGTATAATTTGTGAAGGGGAAGGGAAAAAAAAAACAAATCTTTTAACTGGTGATACAGGTGGACCCATTGAAACAATGAGATGTACAAGTCGTTATGTCGAAAAATGAACTTTACAACCTTGGTGGGAGGTGGGGGAATATAGGATGGGAGGAGGTGGGGGGAGTATGGGGAGGGATGGGAAGGGGAAACAAAGAGGAGGCAACAATGCTTGATAAGAAACGTACTCGCTATCTTGCCCAGGTAATTG
>NW_012267360.1:64307-70893 GCF_000151885.1 Dipodomys ordii
TGCCCCATTTGTTAGGAAATGTAAAGACTTGGAAAAAATTATATTAATTGATATAAGCCAGGCCCAAAGAAACATAGGTCCCATGGTTTCCCTTATTTGCAGTGACTAGTATATGTCTAGGATAATCTTACAAGCAGAAAAGCTCAAAAGCTATGTCCATATGATCATATAAGATGATGCTAAAAATATTTATTTTAAAAAAGGAAACCAAAGATCATTCATAAATAAGGTAATTTGGATAAAAGATGATATCCGGTTAATAATGTGTCAATGCCAATTAAAATTATAAATAAATGATTCACATTATTATAACACAATAATAGGAAATCCCAATAGACATTCAAGGGAATTCTTTCTATTGTCTCATAACATTGGTATAAATCTGAAGCCATTAGAAAATAAATGAGAACTGGGAATGTGGCTTGGTGGTAAAGTGCTTGCCTAGCATGCATGAAGACCTAGGTTCGATTCCTCAGTACCACATAAACAGAAGAAGCCAGATGTGGAACTGGGGTTCAAATGGTAGAGTCCTAGCCTTGAGCAACAGTAGCTCAAGGACCCTGAATTAAGCCCCAGAACTGGCAAAAACAAAAACAAAACAAAACAAAACAAAAAGTAAGCTGCACCTATTGACATATGTAAACACAATACTCAAGAAGATAAAGTAGGAGAATTGCAAGAATGAGGCCAGCCCAAGCTACATAATTATATCCTATGCCATAATGCTAAAAAAGTAATGTAGGAGACTACACTATGTAATACAGAAAATGGAGGAAACAATAATTAAATGAGAGTACAATTAAACATTCAATAGAATTTTCACATTCAAAAAATGTTTTTGGTGCAGAAAATTCAGAAAAAAAAATGTATGTGAATGAATTTGTCCTGAGAGAAAAAAGGAATCAAATGTATAAATTACAATGAAGAAGGTGGTAGTATTAAAGAGAACATTTTTAGAAAGACAAACTTTTGCATGTGGATAACCATTTTGCCAGCACCTTTTGTTAGAGAAGCCATCTTTTCCCCAATATGTACTTTTGGCTCACTTATCAAATATTAAGTGGTTATATGTTTTTATTTATTTATTTATTTTTATTGTGAAAATACTGTAAAGAGGAGTTACAATTACATGGGCAAGATAATGACTACATTACTTATCAAGCATTGTAGCCTCCTTCTTTGTTTCCCCTTTCCATCCTTTCCCATCCTCCCCCATCTGAGTCAAGCAGAAAAGGTCAGATAAGGTGATGTTAGGGAAATGAACCCTAAGATATGTATTCAAATGTTTTTTTTTCTTTCATGGGATTGTTTCTAACACATTTATGAGATTATTTCTTTGTTGCTTTGTCTGTTCCTCCCCCACAGTATAACCCCTGCTTTCACTGTATTTGATGTCGGTATAAGTGGTTATATGTTTACAGGCTTATTTCTTGGTTTTCTATTCTGTTCATTTGGTCCTCAGGCCTATTCTTATGCCAATACTAAGCTTTATTATTATTATTATTACTATTATTATTACTATAACTTTGTATATATATTATATTTATGTTTGGTATTGATATTCCTCCATTACTGTTCCTCCTGCTAAGTATTGTTCTTTCTATTCTGGGATTTTTGTTATTCCGTAGGAATTTTAGGATTGCTTTCTCTATTTCTTTGAAAAAAGTAGTTGGATTTATATAGATATTGCATTGATTTTGTATAATTACTCTGGCCAGTATTGCCAGTTTTACAATATTTTTCCAATCGAGGAGCATGGGAGGTTTTTCTATTTCCTTAAATCTGCTTCATTATGTTTTTTTTCTTCAAATTTTAAAGTTTTCACAATAGAGGTCTTCACATCTTTGTTTAAATTAATTCTTAGGTATTTTTTGAGGCTCTTACAAGCAGGTTTGCTTTCCTAATTTCCCTGTTTTTATTGTTGGCATATAAAGAAGCTACTGATTTTTGTGGGTTGATTTTTATACCCTGCTGCTTTACCAAAGTTTAAGATTATCTCAAGTAACTTGTGTGAGAAATCTGTAGGGCTCTTTAAATACACAATCATGTCATCTGCAAAGAGGGATAGCTTTACTTCTTCTTTCCCTGTTTGGATAGACTTTACATATTTATTTTGCATTATGATCGTGATAGGAATTCCAGTAGTATACTGAAGAGGAATAGAGTGGACAATCTTACTGGTTCCTGATTTATGAGAGAATGGTTTTAATATTTTACCATTAACTATAATGCTGTCTGTAGGTTTGTCATATACAGCCTTTATTATATTGAGGAATGGTCCATGAAGCTAGATCTTTATATTTCACCCTGCACTATAAGCAATTGTAAATGAATCAAAGACTCAATGTAAGGTTAGATACCATGAAAATATTACAGCAAAAGTAGAGAAAACACTAAGCTTTCTAGGCACAGGTTGACACTTTGTAAGTAATGGTCAGAATTACAACCAATCAAAGGCTGGATAAATGAAATTGCTACAAACTGAAGAGCTTCTGTATTGGCAAAAGAACATTGCTATGGAATAAGAGTTTTACCTGCTATACATCAGATAAGGGCCTCATATCTAAAATATACTTAGAACTCAAAAAATCATCCCCCCAATAAACCCTCAAAAAACAACTCAGTCAATAAATTGGCTAAAGACATAAAGAGAGACTTCTCAGAGGAGGAAGTAAGAATGGCCAATAGACACATGATGAAGCGTTAAACATTTTTGTCTATAAAAGAAATGCAAATCAAAACAACATTAATGTTCCACCTCAATACCTATTATAATGGCTATTATTAGTAAAACTAACAATAGCAAATGCTGTCAAGGTCATAGACAAAAGGGAACTCTATTATACTGTTGGTGGGAATATAAACTTGTTCAATCTCTATGCAAAGCAATATGGAGGTTTCTTTAAAAATGAAACACAGAGCTACCCTATAGCCCAGCAATCCCAGTCCTAGGCATTTATCCAACAAAAACAAACAATGCCACATAATAGCAACCAGCAGGACCATGTTCCTTGCAGCATTGTTTACCATAGGCAAGAAATGGAATCAACCCAGATGTCTCTTGATGGATGAATGGATCCAAAAACTGTGGTATATACACAATGGAATTATAGTCATCCATAGAAAAAGTGATATTGTAATATAATTAAAAAGAAAGATGTAGAAAAAATATATGAAGAGAAATAAGCCAGATTCAAAGAAACATAGAAATATTGGTTGCATGGTTTCCCTCATTTTGTGGTAACTAGAATGTACCTATCAATCTACAAGTAAACATACCGAAATATATATTATGTGTATATACATACATACATACATACATACATACATACCATGGTATCTGATATACAGGTCTGTAGACTTTCACACAGTGAGGCTAAATGGAGATATGCATAGGGGCAGATAACAAAGGCTCAATAGCTAAATGAATATGAGCATATAATATAATATTTTATGAAATTACCTCCAAAAAAAGGAAATGAACTTTTTTTTTGCTGTCCTTATTGTTGATTTGTTTACTTTTCCTTTTGTTTATTTTGTAACTTTGTTGTCTTTGTGATGGTAAGGGGAGTCACAGGAAAGGTGGAAGAAATAGTGAACAAATACAACAATGATACTCACTGGCCACTATGGAAAAATGAACAATATATCTTGTAGGTGAGGAGAGGGGGGAAAACTAGGAGAAAGCAAGGGAAGGGGAGATGTGGTTTAAAAAAGGATTGTATTAGATCCCAGTGCCCTGAATCTTCTATATAATTTTTTCTAATTTGGGAAGGGGAAGGAAAATAACAAAATGCTGAAATAAGGCTATAGGTTGACTCATTGTAACAATGAGAAGCACAAGACATTATGCTGAAAATGAACTTTACAACTTGCAGCCAGGGAGGGAGGTAGGAGGAGTTGTGGAGGTGAGGACTGAAAGGTTGGTAGGGGAAAAAACAAAGGAGGAAGTACCAATGCTAGATAGGAAATGTACTCATTACCTTACTCATGTAACTGTAACAATAAAAATATACTCAAAAAAAAGAATTGTAGTCATTACTTGATTCACGTAATTGCAATCCCTCTGTACATCACCTCTACTATAAGAATAAAAATGAAAGACAAACTTTAAATTATTTTAAAAAAAAGCATTTAAGAAGTAGTATCCATCTGGGCACCGGTGGCTCATTCCTGTAATCCTAGCTACTCAGGAGGCTGAGATCTTAGGATCATGGTTCAAAGCCAGCCCAGGCAGAAAAGTCCGTGAGACTCTGATCTTCAATAAACCGCTAGAAAACAGGAAGTGGTGCTGTGGCTCAAGCGGTAGAGTGCTCAACTTGAGCAGAAGAGTGCAGGGACAGTGCCCAGGCACAGAGTTCAAGCCCCAGGACTGACAAAAAAAAAAAAAAGTAGTATCCAACTATGTGTGCTATGCAACTTTAAACAGAGTACTAACAATAAATAATGGGTTGAATTTATACTAGTGCCAAGTAAAAAATATGCTTACTTAAACACATATTACCAGCCATTAGAAATTTTTATCCCATGTTTATATTAACTAAATAAATATTTTATTATTTTGTATATTCTAAAGAGATATGTTGCTCTATTAAAAAGCACAAATTCAGAGTTTTGTGGAAAATAAAGTTGTAAATGTGGTATTATTGTATCTGAACAAACTGCTGTTTAAAAGTTGAAGAAGATTTTGTGTAACATTTCGTGTGTTGTAATGTTCTTGTGATAAATGCAGGTTAAAAGTGCGGTCTTATCATTACGTTATCAGTGTTCTCCAAAGAAACACATTGTATACAAAAAGGTAAAAAATGTAACTACTTAATACAAATGATATATATATATAACATATATCTAATAACATCAATATACATATTAGCTAACTAGCTCTATACTCACATATACATATGAATTATTTAATTTCTATAATAAAGAAACTAAGAATTCTTACAGTAATCTGCATATGCAGATTCAGGAAAACATAAAATATTAAGCTTCAATTTAATCTAAGGTCTTGATAACCCAGAGAAATAGTGATTTAAAGCTCAGATTAAAAGCTGTAGAACAAGTCCTTTTTCCTCTGCCATTTTTCTCTGTAGGCTTGCTCTGGATCAGGTGATGATTATCTATTATTCATATTGAGGAGGGCAGCCTACTTTAATAATGTTACTAATTGAAATTATAATTCCATCAGAAATGTGATAAGAGATACTCCCAGCAATAATGCCTAGCCAAACATAAAGAAACCACAAGTGGTACACAATGCTAATTGGTACCCCTAAATAAAATTTTTATTTTCTATTGAAAAAAATTTGTGTTTTGTGATGCCACATTGACTATATAGAATACGCAATTAGCTATATTATGAAACTAGTATGACATAACCTTAAGTAACCAAATCATAAGGATAAGCATAGTTCCAAAAAAGCAGGTAGCATCTAACCATGGAAATTGGAAATATTAGTATGTTTTAAATGAACTTTACAACTTCAGGGAGGTGCAGGATAGAAAGGATAGTAGCAGAACACCAAGGGAGGAGGTAACAATGCTCGACAAGAAGTGTACTCATTGCCTTACTCATGTAACTGTAACACCTCAGTACAGCATATTTACAATAAAAAAGGGTCATCTTATTTTTAAATGTCCACTTTGTTTTATAGGAATAATCTACATTAATATGATATGAATCTCTAAGGAATGAGTAACTATCCAAAGTTTAAGACAAATGTTGAATTGATTGGTACTAATCATGGATATATGCACTTGTCAGCATTTATTTTCAAAAAAACAATTCAAACATTTACCATTTTTAAGCATGAAAATCCCTGCGAATTTTATTGTCATTTGGTGTATGTTTTTAATTGTAAAAATACTGTACAGAGGGGTTACAGTTACATGAGCAAGGTAACGAATACATTTTCTATCAAGCATTGTTGCCTCCTCCTTTGTTTTTCCCCTACCATCCCTTCCCTCCCATGTCCACAACTATCCCCCCCTCCCTGCCCCACTGAAGTTGTAAAGTTCGTTGTCAACATAGTGTCTTGTACAACTCATTGTTATTATGGGTTAACCTGTATCCCTATTTAAGCATTTTGTCTTTTACCCATTCCCCTCCCCAATTAGAGAAGTGCATATATAAGATGCAGGGCCCCAACATCAAATACAGTGAAAACAGGGGTTATACTGTAGGGGGGAACATACAAAGAAACAAAAAAAATCACATCGTACATTATAAATACGTTAGAAACAATAGCAAGAAAAAAATATTTGTGTCCCTCGCTTGGGGTTGATTTCGCTTAATATCATCTTATATGGTCATATGTACATAGCTTTTGATATTTCTGCTTGTCCTAGACATGTACAGTATTACAAATAAGGGAAACCACAGAATGTATGTATCTTTGGGCCTGGCTTACTTCATTTTTTATATTTTTTTCCAAGTCTTTCTGTTTCTTAACAAATAGGGCAATGTTGTTTTGTCTGATGGAGGTATAGAATTTCATTGTGTGTGTATTTTCTTGATCCGTTTATCTACTGAGAGGTATCCAGGTTGGTTCCATATCTTAGCTATGGTAAATAATGCTGTGATAAA
>NW_012267360.1:71223-101112 GCF_000151885.1 Dipodomys ordii
TTTTTTTTTTTAATGTTCCTTTTTTATTGTGAAAATACCATACAGAGGGGTTACAATTACATGGGCAAGGTAATGAGTACAATTCATATGGAGCATTGTTGCCTTCTCCTTTGTTTCCCCTTCCCATCCCTTCCCATCACCCTGCACCCAGCTCTCCCCTCCCCGCCCCTCTCCCACCATATTTCCTCTTCAGAGAAGTTTCTTTTTAAGTCTTTAGCCCACTCTTGTTTATTTAACAGGCTGTTGTTTCTTTGAGAATTTATTGATGGGGGAGTTATTTTTTTGAGTTCCAAGTATATTTTAGATATGAGACCTTGTCCGTTGTATGGTAGTTAAGATCTTCTCTCAATCTATGGGCTTTCTATTGATCTTGATAGCTATGTCCTTTGCCATACTCTACAATTTCATGTAATCCCATTTGTCCAACCATTCTTTGATTTCTTGTGTTTCTGGGTATTCATTAAGAAAATTTCAGCCTGTTCCAAGAAGACCTAGAGTTTCTCCTATTCCTTCCTGTAATGTTTTCAGGGTGTCCGCTTTGACTCCCAGGTCTTTTATCCATTTGGAGTTGATTCTCGGGCAGGGTGATATATAAGGATCTACCTTTAGTTTTCTACAAGTAGTTAATCAATTTTGCCAGCACCATTTACTGAAAATGTTGTCTTTCTTCCATTCTATTGTTTTAGTTCACTTATCGAAGATCAGATGGCTATAGTCTGTGGGTTCATTTCTGGGTTTTCATTTCTATTCCATTGGTCCTGAGGTCTGTTCTTATGCCAGTACCAAGCTGTTTTGATTACTATGGCTCTGTAGTAGAGTTTGAAATTTGGTATTGATATTCCTTGAGCACTATTCTTTCTGTTGAAGATCATTTTGCTGTTCTGGGTCTTTTATTGTTACATATGAATTTCTGGATTGCCTCTTCTATTTCCTTGAAGAATGAGGTTGGAATATTAATAGGTATCACATTGAATTTTTTTTTAGTTTGGGAAGTATTTCCACTTTCATGATGTTGATCCTTCCAATCCAGGAGCATGGGAGGTTTATCCACTTCCTAAGTTTTGCTTTGGTTTCCTTTTCCAGGTTTTTAATGTCTTCATCATTGATGTCCTTCACTTCTTTTTTTAAAAATGTTTTTAGTTTTATTGTGAAAATTCCATACAGAGGGCTCACAATTACATGAGCAAGGTAATAATAAGTACCTTTCTTATCAAGTATTGTTGCCTCCTCCTTTGCTTTTCCCATCCCATCCCATCCCTGTCCTCCCATCTCCATGACTACACTTCCCCCCCACAACCCGCTCTTTCTGCCAAAATTGTAAAGTTCGTTTTTGACATAGAATCTTGTCATTGTTTCAATGGGTCAACCTGTATTGCTATTTAAACAATTTGTTTTACCCGTTCCCCTCCCCTAATTATACCATCAAATACAGTGAAAACAGGGTTATGGCATGGGGCTATCTACAAATTCAATGTGATACCTATCAATATTCCAACCTCATTCTTCAAGGAAATAGAAGAGGCAATCCAAAAATTGATTTGGAACAATAAAAGATCCCGGATAGCAAAAAATGATCCTTAACAGAAAGAACAGTGCTGGAGGAATACCAATGCCAAATTTCAAACTCTACTACAAAGCCATAGTAATCAAACAACTTGGTATTAGCACAGACACAGACTTCAGGACCAATGGAATAGAACTGAAAACCCAGAAATGAACCCACAGACCTATAGCCAACTAATCTTCGATAAGGGAGCTAAAAAAATAAAATGGAAGAAAGGCAGCCTTAGCTTCTTTAGTTAAATGAATTCCTGGGTGTTTTATTTATACCTAGCCTTCATCATACAGGGATGTTGGATCTTGTCAAATGTTTTTTCTGCATCTATTCAGGTAATCAAGTGGTTCTTATCCTTACTCTTGTTGAGGTGATATTGATTTGTGTATATTGAACCAGCTCTGCATCTTGAAAGGAATCCTGTTTGATCGTGGTTTATGATTTTTTTTTGATGAGTTGTTGAAGTCGATTGGCAAAAATTTTGTTGAAAAGTTTTCCATCTATGTTCATAAAAGAAATGGGTCTATACTTCTCTTTCTTTGATGAGTCCCTGCCTGGTTTGGGGATGAGGGTTATGATGGCTTCATAAAACGAGTTTCGTGGCAAACTTTCTCATTCAATTTCATTAAAGAGTTGCAAGAGTGTTGGTGTGAGTTCTGCTATGAAGGCCTTGTAAAGTTCTGCTCTTAATCCATCCAGTCCCGCACTTTTCTTGGGTGGGAGGCCTCTTCTTGCTGTTTTTATTTCGATGCTTGATATGAGTCTGTTAGGTTGGTTTAGCTCATCTTGGTTTTGTTTCAGCATGTCAATATTTGCTAGGAAATCATCCATTTCTTTGAGATTCTCAAACTTATTAGCATAAAGGTTTGAAAAGTCTTCCCTTATAATGTTCTGCATCTTGGTTTGTTCTGTGGTGATATTTCCATTCTCATCTCTCAGTTTCTTCATTTGAGTGTGTTCTCTTTTTTTCTGATAAGATTTCCTAAGGGTCTATAAATTTTGTTATTTTTTTTGAAGATCCAACTCTTTGTTTTGTTGATTCTTTCTATGTTTTTTTAACTCTAATTCATTCAATTCTGATTTATTTTTAATTATTTGTTTTTATATACTGGATTGGGGTTTAGCTTGCTGCTCTTTTTCATGGAACTTCAGATGTCTCATTAAATTGTTGGTTTCAGATCTTTCCAAATTGTTGATGTAGGAAATAAAGGCATAAACTTGCCTCTGAGTACTGCCTTTACTGTGTCCCAGAGGAGCTGGTAATTTGTGTGTTCATGAAAATTTAAATTTCCTTTCTAATCTCTTACATGATCCATTGGTGGTTCAACAGTGTGTTGTTCAGCCTCCATGTGTTACAGGACTTTCTTTAGTGGCTTTTGGTGTTGAGTTCTAATTTCATTCCCTTGCGGTCTGAGAGAATGCATGAGATAATTTCAGTGTTTCTGAATTTCAACAAGTTTGCTTTGTGACCTAAAATGAAGTCTATTTTGGAGAATGTTTCATGTGCTGCTGAGAAGAAAATGTATTCTGGTGCTGCTGGGTGAAATATTCGGTAGATGTCTGTTAAATCTTGTTGATCTATGCAGTTGTTTTGATCTGCGGTTTCCCTGGTGAGTTTTTGCCAGGTTGATCTATCTAGTGGGGTTAGTGGTGTGTTAAAATCCCCAACAATTAATGTCTTTGGATCTATGTGAGATTTGAAGGAAAGTAGTGTAAAGTAGGATAAATTTGGGTGCTTCATTGTTTGGTGAATAGATATTTAGAAATGTAATATCCTTTTGAAGGAGAGATGCCTTAACTAGTATGTAGCAACCTTCTTTATTTCTTCTCACCAATTTTAAATGAAAGTCTATTTTATCTGATATTAGGATTGCAATTCCTGCCTGTTTATGGGGACCATTTGCTTGGTAGATTTTTTCAGCTTTTCACTTCAGAATATGTTTTTTTTTAAGGGGCAAGGTGTGACTCTTGAAGGAAGCAGATAGAAGGATTTTGCTTTTTAATCTGGTAGTCAGTCTATGTCACTTGATTAGAAAATTAAGTCCATTAATATTGAGAGTTAGGACTGAGAGGTGTTTGGTAGTTCCTGCCATGTTTTGCACCTTCTTGGCTCATCTATGTTCTAATATTAATTCAGAATTTTCTTCTTTCTACAGGTGAATTCATTTTACAACTCTGTGTAGATCCCAATTTGATTAGCCTATAGTAATTGCTGGACATTTTATTTCTTCACTGCTGTGAATAAGATTGCTATAAAAATGTGCATTAATCTCTTTTAGAACTTGTTTTACTTTTTTTTAACTTTTAAAAATCTTTTTTTATTGTGAAAATACCATAGAGAGTGGTTACAATTACATGAGCAAAGTAATGAGTGCATTTCTTTTTCTTTTTATTTTATTATTTTTTTGGTCCAGTCGTCAGGCCTGAACTCTGGGCCTGGGCGCTGTCCCTCAGCTCTTTAGCTCAAGGCTAGCACTCTACCACTTGAGCCACAGAGCCACTTCTGGCTTTTTTCTTTTTGCTTATGTGGTGCTGAGGAATCGAACCCAGGGCCTCATGCATGCAAGGCAAGTGCTCTACCACTGAGCCACCTTCCCAGCCCTAATGAGTACCTTTCTTGTCAAGCATTGTTGCCTCCTCTGTTTCCCCTTCCCATCCCTTCCCATCCCCACCCTTCACACCAAAGTTGTAAAGTTTGTTTTTCAACATAACATCTTATACATCTCATTGTTGCAATGGGTCCACCTGTATCCATATCTCAACAATTTGTTTTTTTCCTTCCCCTCCACAAATTATACCAACATCAAATACAGTGAAAACAGTGGTTATACCATGGGGGAGGGACATATAAAGCAATAAACAAGGCCATACTAAATCTACCAGCACAACTATGTTTGTTGCAGCATTATTCACCGTGGCTAAGATATGGAACCAACCCAGATGCCCCTCAGTAGATGAATGGATCAAGGAAATGTGGTATATATACACAATGGAATTATATGCCTCCATCAGAAAAAATTGACATTGCCCCATTTGTTAGGAAATAGAAAGACTTAGAAAAATTATATTAAGTGGACTAAGCCAGGCCCAAAGAAACATAGGTCCCATGGTTTCCCTTATTTCCAATAACTAGTATATGTCTGAGACAAGCAGAAAAGCTCAGATAAGTTGATGTTAGGCGAAACGAACCCCAAGATAAGGACTCAAATGTTTTTTTTTTCTTGCTTGCTATTGTTTCTAACATATGTATAAGATGATTTCTTTGTTACTTTAAAAAAACCTTTAATCATTTGTATATAGGAATTGCCATTGAATGAAGCAATTTATTAATACATCTTGACCAATGACACACTTTCAACATTCTCATCCATCTCCCCTCTAACCTTTCCCTCACTCTTCTTAATTCAATAGGATATACATTCAATATTGACTGAATTCTCTCCACCTTCTCTCATTTCTCTACCTTTTACTACTGTACCTCACCCTACCATTTTCAAGTACTCACTTCCTGATGTTTATTTTGCTGAACTTGGACATTATCTTTCTAAGGAGTTACACTATATGAGTTCTTCATTGGATCTACCATATTTCACTTGATTTGTATAATTTGTATATCTAAAAATATATTTACTTATAAGTTTAAAAGCTAAATCTTACTTCCACATCTTTTGTCTAACATTGTTCACAATTTTTAAAGTCTTTTCATTTCTTTACAAATGGTACAATACCATTTTTTCTAATGGATGAGCCATATTTCATTATCTACATGACATCATATTTTCTTGATTCATTGATCCATTGAGGGCATTAGAGCTAGTTCCATACCAAACTACTACAGAGCTATAGTAATGAAAGCAGATCTTGCTTTTGAACTATTGGATTTACAGCCTGAATTCAGATTACCAAATGACTTGGTGAATACACACATACTCACACACACACACTATACATGTGTGTGTGTGTGTGTGTGTGTTTTGTTTGTTTTGTTTTTGTCAGTTGTGAGGCTTGAACTCTGGGTTTGGGCACTGTCCCTGGGCTCTTAATCTCAAGGTAATCATTCTACCACTTGAGCCACAAGGCCACTTCTGGTTTTCTGGCAGTTAATTGGAGATAAAGAGTCTCAAGCCCTTCCCTGCCAAGGCTGGCTTTGAAGTGCATTCCTCAGATCTCAGCCTTTTGACTATCTAGGATTACAGGTGCAATCCACCAGCGCTCAACAAGTATATTTTTGAATAGGATTTGCTGTACTATTTCATTTGTGTATGTAGAATTCTAGATTCTCACCAACGGGGCATTCTCCCTAGCATTACCTAAACTTTCAATTTTCTGCTCTGTTTTATTTCATTTTAGTTATTCTATTGAGCGTGATGTGTTTTCTCTGTGTGGATTTAATTTCTCTTCCGCTAATTAATAGTTTTTTTAAACAACATTTTCCCCCTATGGTTGTTGACAATTTGGATATCATTTTTGGAAAAATGTGTGTTAGATTTATTTTCCCATTTGTGATTTTTTTCTCTTTGAATAGTGAGTTGTACGTCTTCTTTGTTCTGGATTATAACCTCTTATCAGATATGTAATCTGAGAATATTTTCTCTCCTGCCATATGTTGCCTTTATACTCTGTTGATTGTGTTCTACTTGGGTGCACAAATGGTTTAAATTTTCATTTTAATTTATATATATACATTTATATATAATTTATATGTAACATATATTATATTACTTTGTTGCTTCTACATTTGGTGTTTTATCCAAGAAACTACTGTCAAATCTAATCCCATGCAGGAAAACTTTGTCATTTATAGTTTTAGGCCTATATGATTTTTTCTTGGATTTTAGTTAATTTTTATAAATTGTGCATGGTAAAGATCAAACTTTATTCTTTGTGAGTGAGCACTTAATTTCCTAACACCATTTGTCTAACAACTGTTATAGGCAGATCTTTCTTTTTAAAAAAGCTTTGATTTATTGCACTTTGCAGAAACTGCACTTTTTACAATCTGAGAATTTGTGGCAGCCTTGCTTTGAGAAAATCTATTTGCAAATTTCTAACAGCATATGTTCACTTCATGTCTCTCTTATACTTCAATAATTCTAGAAATATTCCAACCTTCTTTACTGTTACCATGTCTGTTACAGTGATCTATGATCAGTGAGCCATAATGTTACTATTAAAATTATTTTAAGTCAACATGATCCATGCTCTTAATAAATAATATGTGTTCTGAATTTTCTACCTACCACCCCTTCATCTTTCCTCCCCTTTTCAAGCCTCCCTAGATCCTGAGACAATATAATATCTAATGAGGCCAATTTATATCCTCAACGGCCTATAGTGTTCAACTAAATGAAGCTACATGACTTCGGATGTAATTAAAAAGCTAGAAGTGATTAAGTTTCAATACTCTTTCAGTCAGACTAGTTTCTGAAGCAAATGTAAAAGGCTATTGCAGTGAACACATGAATGGCTAGAGAGCAAAGTAGTCATACTGCTGATATGCTGTAAGTTTTAGTTGTCTGGATAGAAAGTCCACACTCTCTTAAGCTAAAATTAAGACTACAGCTTCCTTCAAATTTTGTAGAACTGAATAGAGGTGAGGAAGCCATGAATATGTTTGAAGCTAGCAGAGTTTTATTCATAAGGTTAAAAAGGACAATCATTCACATAATACATGGTAAAGTAGAAAGTTCAATGTTGAAGCTACTGCAAGTTTTCAGGAGATCTAGCTGGAATAATGGATGAAATCCAGCTATAATTGACTGAGCAATCATTCTTCAGTGTAAGTTAAAAATAATATTGATAAAATATAGCATTTATAGCATTCGTTGTTAGGAAAGAAAACTCTGGGCCTGACTTTAGAGTTTAGAAGGACAGGCTAGTTCTTTTGTTAGGAAATAATGCAGCAAGAATTTTAAGTTGAAGCCAATATTCATTTATTCTTCTATAAACTTGGACCTCCTAAGCATTATAAGGAGATTGCTCTGCATGTATTCCATGAAGGGAATAGTAAAGCCTGGATGCAGCAAATCAACATGTTTTCCTGAATATTTGAAGTCTTGTTGAAACCTAATATTTTGAATTATTATTTTATGATAGAACTTCTCATTGATAATGCACTTGGTTGCGTAAGAGTTCTGATGGAAATGTACAATGAAATTAACATTGAATTCAGACTTGATAACACTATATATATATATATATATATATATACACACACGCATATGTGTGTGTGTGTGTGTGTGTGTGTGTGTGTGTGCTGGTCCTGGGGCTTGAACTTCAATCATGGGCATGGTTACTGAGCTTTTGTGCTATAGCAAGGACTTTACCACTTGAGCTGTAGCTTCATTTATGGTTGTTTGGTGGTTAACTGGAGACAAGAATTTCATCTGCCTGAGTAGCTATGTTTACAGACATGAACCACTGGTGCCTGGCCACAATGCCTGTTTTTCAGGTTATGTATATAGGAAAAATTTGAATTCCAAGAGTCATTATTTCAAAGTATACATTTATGAAGGCTTTATGTTTCATTGACTATGATTTTTTTCTTGATGGACTTGGCTTATGCAAACTGAAAACCATTTGTATGACCTATTCTGAAAAATCCATGATTTGTGTGATCCACATTAAGAAGTGTTAGAAAATATGTAGCACTTCAAGTCGTTAACAGAGGAATCACATACATATATAGAAACAGAAAAACAAGTAGGCTCAGAAGTGAAGCTGAAAATTTGACTGAATTGACTGACTTATATCTTATGATATAATTTTAACAGATTGAATTCTTATGGTTAAGCAAAGAAAGTGTATTCTTGAGATCAAATTACTCCCAATGAAAATGTTCTGAGTTCTCTTGGAATGATAGCAACAAACACAGTATTATATAATAATTTAGTTGAAATAGCTGCAGCAAAATTTGATTGGGTTGACTATAGTTTTGAAAGATTTTCTATTGTGGGTTAAAACATCATTTGATGGGACAGAGAAATATTTTTATATGTTTTCTTTGTAAAAATACTGTACAGAAGGGTTACAGTTACATGAGTAAGATAATGAATACATTTCCTATTGAGCATTTTTACCTCAATGATGCTAAGTGAAATAAATCTCAAGATAGGGACACAAGTTTTTTTTTCTTTCTTGCTATTGTTTTTTAACATATTTAAAGTGTACTATATGATTTTTTGTTTCTCTCGTATGTTCTTCCCCCACGGTATAACCCATGTTTTCACTGTATTTGTTGTCTATGCCCTGCATCTTGTATACACATTTTTTTCTAATTTGGGGGTGGGGGAAGGGAAATAACAAAATGGTACAGAGAAATGTTATGCTAAAGGAAAAATAAATACAGCAAACTTTCTTGTCTCATTTTAATAAAGTATAAGAGCCAATATGAACTATAATTACCAAATTAGACATTCAATAGTCTTTATCATCAAAGTAAGATCCTACAACTGGCAAAATTGTTTGCATATTTTTTCCAGTCCTGGGGCTTGAATTTAGGGCCTGGCTGCTGTCCCTAAGCTTCTTGATACTCAAGGCTAGTACACTTGAACCACAGCACCATGTCCGGCTTTTTCTGAGTAGTTTATTGGAGATGAAAGTCTCATGGACCTTTTTTCCTTGGTTGGCATCAAACCATGATCCTCAGATCTCAGATTCTAAGCATTATTTTTAGTAAAAAATGTACTTATGAATTTACCCATGAACCAGTGGCTCACACCTGTAATTCTAGTTAGTTGGAAGGCTGAGATTCCGGGAATCTCAATCTCAGGAAAGCCCAGAAGCAAAAGAAAGTTCATAAGTACACTTCACAATAAGCAGCTGAATGCAGAAGCCTAATATCGGTGAATCCCACTGTGGCTTGTGCCCTAAACAAGAAATGAAACCTTATTAGACATCTGAGTATGTACTTCAGAAGCAGGTGGTCTTGAAGTCAAAACTCTGCTACTAATACTCCTTTACACTGAAACATTTTAGATATGCTTGTTTCTTTTTTCTGTTTTTCATATAGTATTGGTTATTGCACTCTAGTGGACTGCAGTAGACTATAAACAAACTTTCTAATATATAGGAATAAAAACTTGCAGACTCACTTTGTTGTAATATTAATTATATTGTGGTGGTCTGGAACCAAACCATAAGGTAGCCAGTGTTGAAAAAACATAATATGAATTTAGCTCCTCAAGGAAACATGTATATCAACAGAATATATCCTATAGTCAGAAAATAGACTAGGATATACACATGGGACTCCTGACTAAAGTAGTATTTTTATTGTTGTTGCTGTGGTGGTGGTGGTGGTGGTGGTGTTCTTGATGTTGTTATTGTTTGGATGGAAATTGCTTACATTGAACTGTTGTACAAAGAGGTTCATATCAACATGTCAATTTATGTGTTCCATGTATCTTGATTAATGTTACTCTGTTCATCATCTCCATTTATGCCAACTCCTGCCATCTACCCCAATTTCACTATCAGCTCAAGAATGTTGTCTCCTAGGACACTGTTTTTCATGGTTGTAGTCATCATTCTCTAGTACTTTGTTCACTCCTCCCCACAGAATTCACTGTCAAAAAAGACACCTTGGATAATTACCTTAAGATGATTTTTTTCTGTTTGTTTCCTATATCACCTTTATCCAAGATTAGTTCCTTAAAGATCTATTTTATTACTCCAATCACTTCTGGTAGGATCATCTCCCTTAAATGAATAAAATGAGCAAACAGTTGACTGGAACATTTACATTATGTCTATTGCAGGGTTGTAGGTACTAGTAACCAGAGATTGGTAATGTCCATTTTTCATCATTGATGAAAAAATGCATTGATGCTTAGCTTCATTTTCTTTAGTGGTACAATAGAGTAAATTTTCTGGAAAAACTTTATTTAGTTCATCTCAGGGTGACAAGTATTCCTTAGGTTTTATAATACTGTACTTAAGAAACCATCAAATGCTTCAGATTCACACATTTTAGTATATTTCCCCTATTCTAATTTCCCAGTATTTACTACCAAAAAAAAATAGATTGAATTGAACCAATATCTTACTACTACTTTTTCAAGTATTTCTGCCATTTGATTTATTTAAATTTAATAATCAAAGGATAACTTGTGGCTTACTGTTTTCAATTCTTTGCATATTGACTCATTTGACTGGGTAATGAACCTGTGAGAGCAGAGTACATTATTGCCTCTTTTTAATACACCCAGAGGCAGAGACCCAGAGAACTGACTGAGCCTAATGCAGATTGAGTATAAGGAAACAGAATGATCTGGACATACCCACAGTACTGGGGACTCAGAACTCCAATCAAAAGAACTTTACCCTTATGTATCTCATGCAACTTCATTTCATATTTAATTTATATCATGATGTGGCCAACAATTGATGACACTCCACTGGATTGAAAGTTATTTGTACAAAGAGCATATATTCTTGAAAAAGTAATTTAATTTTCTGCATGAGTAAAATGAGAATGGTATTTCTAAAAGAATGTAATTTTAACCAAAAAATGTGTTGAAGGGAATCACTAATGAATAGTTCTAAAATTCTGAATGAACTCACAAGATTGCTTCAACATACAAGTGACACTTTTTTTTAGCAGTATAGTCTTTGATAACTCTCTGATAGGTCAAAGATTGTAGCTCTAGAGTGATCAAGAGAGCTATGTTTCCTAGGTCAGATATAACGCAAAACAACTATGAAGATAAGAAAATACATAAGTCAAAAATTAACCACCAGACTCACATCTTCAAAATGATAATCAAGATAAATATGAAGTAGTAAACATTAGGTTCATATAGATATGCTGCCCTAGGTGGAGATAGCAATGGGCAGATATTCAGGAAGTTTTCTTCCATGGTCAAGAAAGAGGTAAAGTCCTTCATTCAACTCACAACACTTGACTTGGACTCATACATTGCAGTCAGGGACCAGACTTACATTCTTCCTGCTAAATAATGGAGGGTGAAAGACATTAACAGAAATTAATGATTAATTCTAAGTTCAAAGCTACAAAATGTAGATATAATGACTTCCCATAGTGTCTCAGTCACTAGATTTCTAAAGTTACTACAAAGACATCTGTGAAATATACATGACTAGTTTAAAGGGAGGGAAACAAGCTTCTAGAAACAAAACAAGACAATAAACTCCAAAAATCTTTTTTTTTGTTGTTGTTGTCGTGGGGCTTGAACTCTGGTCCTGGGCACTGTCCCTGAGCTCTGGGCACTGTCCCTGAGCTTTTCAGCTCAAGGTAAGTGCTCTCTCACTCAAGTGACAGTGTCACTTCCAGTTTTCTGGTGATTCATTGGAGATATGAGTCTCACAGATTTTACTGCCTGGGCTGGCAGGAAAGATCTCAAATCTCAGCTTCCTGAGTAGCTAGAATTACAGCCTGGCCTTATTTCTTTAAATAATGTGAAAATTAGTGTATCCAAAACTGTGAAATTTTTCAATGTCAAGATAATATATTTGTTTCATCAGAAGAAACTGTATCTACAATTTTAACTAATATCTATTAAACTATATTAATTTGTTTCAAATCTGTAAGTAATGCATCATATGCCACGTAAGAATACTATGAAACTATGAATGGAAACAATGTCCCATCAATATGAATCAAGATTATGAAGTATGGCATCGGATCTATCTCTTGGATGATAAAATGCTTTACAAAAGATGTTTTGGTAAATCTCTAATTTGAATACCAAGAAGACAAGTGGTGAGTTGATTTTATTGAAAGCAAGTCAGTTATGCAGAAAGACTAAGATGCACAGGGCCGAAATTTCTTAAGAGCTATGGAAGACTCATCATACATTCCCACGTTCATTCAAACATGAAAGACAAGAGAATAAGAGAACAGATGAGAAATTGTGTTTGGACAAAATTTTTTTGAAGTTTCCAAAATTGGAGAAGAAAGCTCTCTCTCTCTCTCTCCATATATATATATATATATATATTTATATATATATATTTATATATATATATGTTGATGATTTTATTAACAGACAAAAGTAAACTTAGATACAGCATAATGAAGGCACTGTAGATTAAAATGAAATAAATTAGAGGGGCTACTAGCAAAATGATAGTAAATATGACCAATATTAATAGTAGGTATATCATTTGCAGCAATAGGTGAATATGTGAATGAATTATTATCTTCCTACTGCTAACAGAAAATGACTCTAACGTATTCATTATGTTCAAGTGTAATATATTATTTTAGAACTGAGCACAATACAATGTTTTAACACATAGGCACAGGAGAGCAGGAGATATGACTACCCACAGAACCTGCCAAAACATTTCCTATAAAAGTACCAAAAGAAAGAATAACATATAAGAAAATATGCTGAGAAATTGACATAATATAATAAAAATATACTTAAGGCATTAGTTATGCTAAACATTCTTTGTTTAGAAAGGAAATCTAAAACATAAATAATGGACTTTGAGAAGATTGTTCATATAATGATTGATTTATGATAGTATGTCATATGGAGCAAAGGATGTAGACAGAAAACAGGTTTTTTCCTGTTTTCTTAATTTTTTAAATGTAAAGATTTATTACATAGTACCAGCCAGCCAAAAGAAAATAGCAATTTAACCCATCTTTAGCTATATTTGGGGTAGAGACATGAGCTGTAGATTCTATAGACAAAAAGTTAAAGATAAAGAGAGGCAATTATAAATGATAATTTAACATTCCTGTTCAATGAAGGTCCTGGTTGATCCTAATTTCAGGTGTTATTAGGGGAAGGCTTCTGAAGAAGTTGTTATTAAAGTCTAGATTGGTCAAGGTAAATAAGTTAATGTTGCTTGATAGGTGTTTGTTTCTAAGGAAGTTCTACTGTTCCTTAGGGGTAATTTTAGTCCCCATAAAAATATTTCTGGTCAATGATCACTCTGGTCCTTCCTGAATTTCCAGGTGACAGAAAATGTTAGAGAAAGTAATCATTAAAGACCTGAACTGACTGATATAAAATAAGCTTATTGATACAAACCAGGTTGAAATCTTTAGAGAACTGGAAACCAATTCCTGCAAATTAAACACACACACACACACACACACACACACACACACACACACAAGTTTTGTCTATGACAGGAGTTTTCTTCAAATGAATTTTTTTACACTTTAGAGTACTATTTATTATCTTTAAGTTGTTGTACACAGGAATTTCAATTCAGTATGTCAATTTATGAGCATCTTGGCCAGTGTCACTCTTTCTATCATTCTCCCGCATCACATACATCCCCTCAAATTGCCTGGTGCTATTTTCAAAGGAAAAAAATATTGACAGGTAAATATCTTAAATAGTTTAAGGTAATCACTGAAATAAACTCACTCAAAAGTTTCTAAACCATCACAGAAAAAAATCAACCAAAATTATATCTGAAATTAAAAGTATGAGCTAGTATTTATATGAAAATTTATGATAAAGAACGTACAGAAAAATCTTAAGCACATGTTAGGGTCAAATCTGAGATACAGTGCTATAAAAAGTTTTAAACTAGCCTTGAGACCCCCACACACCTGCAGGCATAAACCACTTTTTTCAGATTTTCGATTGTTTAGGTTAGTCTAGGGAATCTCAATATCTTATGATTAAACCCATTTGGACTAAAGTTAATTCACTTTACAACTTACCTTATTAACTGTTGGGTTGTACAGCTTAAGAAGGCAATCATACGTCAGAAGTCTGAATATTCTGTAGGGTCATTCTAGAATTATACCTGC
Source organism: Dipodomys ordii (assembly GCF_000151885.1). Classification (NCBI taxonomy): domain Eukaryota; kingdom Metazoa; phylum Chordata; class Mammalia; order Rodentia; family Heteromyidae; genus Dipodomys; species Dipodomys ordii. The sequence goes on from NW_012267360.1 coordinate 85,524, forward strand.
CATTTGGAGAAACAGTTGAGAGCCAAGTTCTACCCAACTCGATTGAAGAATACTAATGTCATGTGTTTTGTGTAGAAAATTATATGGAAATTATACCATTGATGTAGTCTAAATTACCTAAGAGTAAGGCTATTTTGCTCATGCCTAAATATGTGAAAAGGTTGCTTAGCAATATAAAAGGATAAATTATTGCAATGAAGGAAAAAAAACAACTAAAATTAATTCTTACAACAAAGGAGCTCAGAAGAGTACATTTAAAAGAGAGCATTGTAACTAGATGAAAGTGTTTTTAAAAACAAAATTAAATGTTAAATTTAATAGTTTGCTTCAGAAACAGCCTCATCAAAGTCAAGTACAAAAGGGAATGACTGCAACAACTGTCTTTTCCTATAAGTTTCTGATTGTCTACAGAATATCCTCACCACAAAAAGACAAATTTAATGAACAGGTAAAGTAGAGAAAATCAAAGGGGTTAATAAGCTGAAAACCTACTCAACTTTACTACTTCTCCAAGAACAATAAATAATTGTTCCAACTGTCATCATGTTCTATCCATTGAATTGGCAAATGCTAAAAAACCTGACAGTATAATTCTTAGTAAAATGTAGAAGGCAAGAAACACGTCTGCCATTGGAAGGAAATTTGTGAAATGCTAGATAAATACACACAGAAACATGCATGCATATACACACATACATTTGTTTTAAAATTATGAGGAGGAAATTGCAAGATATAACCATACACATACATTTGTATGTGTATATTTGTGTAAATCCAAATGCATAAATAAGCATATATACAAAATAATAGTAGTAATATTTACAAGTAAGTACTTAGTGAAATGCAAGCAGAAATAATGAGCTTTTAAATTACCTGTTAAAATTACCAGTCAGGTGAGGAAGAAGAAAATGAGATGAATTAGACTATAAGTACTTATCTCTGTTACAATTTAGTATAAATAAAGCTTGAAATAAATATCACAAAAGCAAAACAAAATTCAGTACTGGTTGAACCAACTGGGTAAAGAAGACTTTTTGTTCTTAATGCTTTTTATTACATTTGAACTATCTTGTAATTTTTTTATTTTTATGAATTGTTTACTTGTGTAAATGATTTGTTATCTCGATTGGAAAGAAAAGAAAATGACTTGTCTTCCAGCAAAGGGTGTTTGTAAACATTTGCACGACAGATTGCTATTTTGGAGAAATTCTACTGGGACATCTACTGGGAAGCCAAAAAGGAAAGCACCAGCAGATGTGCCTACAGCTGGAGCAAGGAGCCCACATATGTGGTGCCATAACACTTGGCAATAAGAAAGGACTTTGGAGTCTGCATTTGGCTGCCTTTTTGTTTGTTTGCATTTTTCTGTTTCGTTAACAAGACAGAGAAGCCTAAAATTTGTTCAAGATACATCATGTATGTAGGAGAAGAACTGATGGTTAGGAAACCGAGTTGGCTCCCGAACTTGTTTCAACTGATACTAACTTGGTTTTGGTTTTAACTATTTATTGCTAATTATCTTTAAGAAATTGCACAAAGATATTTCAATTTAACATGTCAGCTTGTGAGCACAATGCATCCTTGATCAATGTTATTTTTTGCATTGTCCTCCATCACATTCAACCCTAGTCACTGGCTCAATTCACCTGGTTCCATTTGTATATATATATATATTAAATATTTTAATTGAATTTGCCTATCCTCTCCATTTATCTGTCCTCCTATCCAGACAGATCATATTCTGCCTAATTGGTATTCATCTTGTTAAACTATGTTAATTGTTCATATAAGTTATATTAGAATAGTCCCCTACCTATACCATCTTTGGTTACTAATGTTTGTGTGTGTGTGTGATTATACATATATAAATGTATATATATGTACATATGCTCATACATATCTTTATACACATATATATATGCACACACATATATACACACATGTAGATCATAGTATCTTCAAATACTGAGGGTTTTTATTATTTGATACCCAGATTTTTATGGACAAATAATTGTGATTTCATGTAAAAATCATACCTACAGCTCCTTCATTAAGCAAAATTAAGAAATGCAAAGATAAAGAAAGTGATAATGTTTCGTATAAGATGTATGTTAAATTATAAGTTCAACCTCTGATCTGACTAAAAATATTTTGTGTTCATGGAAAATATCATATTTAAAAGCACAAAAATATAGGTAAATAAATTAATTTTCAAGGCAAGTGAAACAATAGCATGGCTTAGATTATTTTAAAACCAAACTATATCAATCTGACAAAAGATTGAATTTTGCAATTCACATGAGAAATTATGAAACATTCTAATTTATTTTACTAAGAAAATTGACTAACTTGGGCTAGAAAGGTGGCTCACTGGTAGAGCGCTTGCCTTGCATGCATGAGGCCCTGGGTTCGATTCCTCAGCACCACATAAGCAAAAAGAAAAAAGCCGGAAGTGGTGCTGTGGCTCAAGTGGTAGAGTGCTAGCTTGAGCTGAAAAGCTGAGGGACAGTGCCCAGGCCCAGAGTTCAGGCCCCACGACCGAACCCCCCCCCCCAAAAAAAAAGAAAAAGAAAATCGACGACCTTAAAACAATTCAAAGTCAAACCACGAGACACATACATATGAATATACAAAACAAATATAAGTTTATTTTGTTTTGTTTTGTTTTGGTAGGTTGTGGAGCTTGAACTCTGGGCATGTGCACTGTTCTTTTTTTATGTGAAAATATTGTACAGAGAGGTTACAATTACATGGGCAAGGTAATGAGTATGTTTCTTATCAAGCATTGTAGCCTCTTCCTTTGTTTCCCTTTCCCATTCCTTCTCATCCCCCCCCCCCCCCGCCCCCCACCCAATCCTCCCCGCTCTCCCCTCTCCCGCACCAAAGTTGTAAAATTCGTTTTCCACAAAACAACTTGTACATCTCATTGTTGCAATGGGTCCACCTGTATCCCAGATGCCCCTCAGTAGATGAATGAATCAAGAAAATGTGGTATATATACACAATGGAATTCTATGCCTCCATCAGAAAGAATGACATTGCCCCATTTGTTAGGAAATGGATAGGTTTGGAAAAAATTATATTAAGTGAAGTAAGCCAGGCCCAAAGAAACATAGGTCCCATGGTTTCCCTTATTTGCAATATCTAGTATATGTCTGAGTCAAGAAGAAAAGGTCAGATAAGGTGATGTTAGGGAAATGAACCCTAAGATATGTATTCAAATGTTGTTTTTTCTTTCATGCGATTGTTTCTAACACATTTATAAGATTATTTCTTTGTTGCTTTGTATGTCCCTCCCCCACAGTATAACCCCTGCTTTCACTGTATTTGATGCTGGTATAATTTGTGGAGGGGAAGGGGAAAAATAAATCGTTTAAATATGTGCACTGTTCTTAAGCTCTTCAGCTCAAGGCATGTGTTCTACCACTTGAGCCACAGCGCCACTTTTTTTTTTTTTCTGTTTATGTGATGTTGAGGAATCAAACCCAGGGCTTTATGCATGCGAAGCAAGCAATCTACCACCTTCCCAGAAAATATAGTTTTAAAAATAAATATAAAATACTTTGATGAGTTATCCATGAAATAATTAGTAATTTATATTAGCAGGCCATTTATTTACTAGTCAGTGCTCAATTATCTGTTTTTTATTTTGCTTGTGTCCTACTTGGTACTCAGACATTTTACCATTTCAGTCACACCTATAGCCCCTTATCATTTTAGTTATATTTCATGTAGGGTTTTTCATTTTTTAACTTGAACCAGGTATGTACCTTTATTCTCATACCTAGATCATTTGTGTAGCTTGGCTTACAAATGTGCCCCAACATGCCTTTAGTTACCGTTGAGACAAGGTCCCATAACATTTTGCTTAGGCTGCCTTCAAGCTAGGATATCTTCTCATTGCTGTCTCCTGAGTTACTTGGATAGCTTACACAATCTGTACTGAGACTGGCAGCATTTTAAAAACTATTAATATTAATTATAGATGTAGGGCAATTATAAATAATTCTGAGATACAATATAGAATGACTAGAAGTATGAGTTTTACCAGATTTATCAAAGAAAATAATATTGAACCAATAGTAGAGTTGAGGGCTATGTTCACATAATGTAATTGTTACTATGCTCTATTACTTCTATTCTTAAACTATTATATAGGAGAGACATCCAAATTAACTTTTAAGAAATTCTGGTATAAAGAATGAGCCAGCCCTGTGTGACTACAGGATTTAGCAATATTTGCTTTTATATAATAAGTAAGCACTTTTGTCTTAGACTTCCTCTAGCTAAAATGAATCTTTCAGATGTATTAAAATAGTTGCTAGAATCATGGTGGTAGCTGGAAAATAGCCTCATGAAATCCTTGCTGTTTGCTTCTATGAGTCAAACTCCAAAGAAGATGACTAAAGCTGATTAACTAAAAAACAGAATGAAAAATAATTTATAAGTATGTAGGCAAATGTCTAAGATACATAGATATTGTCCCTGTGAAGTAGGATTAATAACTGGAAGTGACAGGGTACCTGTGGTTCTAATGATTTGGTAACACTGCATTTTTGTATATACTGGCATTTTTAAGCTAAATTGAAAATGAGAATGATTATCAAACACATATTAGCCAGAGGTAACATAAAGTATGTGATAGATAACATAAGGATCTTGCCTTGTTCCATTTCAATAAAACTGAAGCTTAAGGTAAAAGAAAATACTGTAAATTGTGGTTCCGGTCATGTGATCAATGCTACACTAATGGACAGAACGATTTTGCTATTTTACCCATCATTATATGTGGTAATCCATTTTAATTTTCAGTTTTCTTTTTCCCAGCCTCTGAATTCTACATTGACCCTGACATCAGAAGATTTTATTTCAATGAGTGATAAATTGTCTTAGTTGGTGGACAAAGAAAACCATATGGATCTCAAATGAGTGATAAAATAAGTAAGAGGTGGCAAGTAAAGAGTAAATAAATGACTAAAATCATTGATGTCCCAGCATACAGGAAGGTATTTTAATTGTACATGTGGGCAGTGAGACCTTTAACATGAATATCAGTATAATATACCACCACAGAGAAAGTTCTAATTCTTAAAAGACTATAAATGTCAATATCTAAACAGGATCTCAGAGAAATGCTACACAATTTATTTTTGTAAGTGGCCTACTCTATAGTCTGTGATTTCTAGGTAATTATAAATTATTACTCAAAGACATGGATAAATCTTGAGAATCCAACATAACCCCTAAAGCCAACGCTGTCAATGTAACTACAAAATATTGGCCAATATCCTCATGTTGCAGGTTCATGGAGTAAAAATTTTTGTCCTTTGCAGGAAGGCACTGGATTTTTATGTTTGCCAAGAAGAGAAGAATGACATGGTTTGGGTCTTTTGTAGTAAGTTATTAGTTTAAGTATACATAAAGCAGGCTTTAAAACACTTTGTCTGTTTATTGGGATAACTTCATCTATACTTGTCAAATAAGACAAGATTAAGACAAGATGATTCTCACTCTCTCTCTCTCTCTCTTTTTCTGTTTTATCCATGCTGCCATCTTCCATGTGTCCACCTAAAGGAAATAAAATCTCTAAAACTTCAAAAGTCACCACAATTTCACAATAAGTAAGCACACATATGCTATGTTATCATTACCTTACATATGTAACTAACCCCTTCTGTTCTTCACCTTGATAATAAAATTAAATTTAAAAAATTTATACCGTTTTGCATCTGTGGCTCACACCTGTAATCCTAGCAACAATAATGATGAAATCTGGATGATCTGGATGATTGAAGTTCAAATCTAGATTGGGTGAAAAAGTTCATCTAATTCTAAATGCAAATTGCTGAGCTGGAGGCATGATTCACCTGGTATAGCACTAGCTGTGATGTCAAGCAGACCAAACAAGAACAAGAATTTGAGTTAAACTCCTGGTCCTAGAAAAAATAATCATAAAATAAAAAACCCTAACTATTCAGGAGGCTGAGATTTGAGGACTGTGTTTTTGACGTCATCCTGGGCAGGAAATTCCATGAGATTTTTTATCTCCAGGGAAAACTACTAAGGAAAAGAAAAGACTGAAGTGAAGCTTTGAATTAGATGGTATTCTTGAGCAAAAGAAGCTCAGAGACAATACGCAGGCTCTGAGTTCAAGCCCCAAGACTAGCACCAAGAAAAAAAAGAAAACAAAATGAAACAACTATAGCAACAAAACACTTGTGAATCCTTAGATCTTTCTGTAAATAGTCCCCATGCACTAAACAGTACAGGAAATCTAAACTCTTCAAGTGTTTAGCTTCATTTGGTTCAAAATGGCATGAAGATTATTGATACCTACCTCACTCTATAACTTGCTATGTCTTTAGTTTCCATGGCATTTTTTACATAATTTATGTCTTTGCAGATTCCACCTCCATCCACATTCTAATCTATTTTACTTGGCAATTGCTAAGCTCAAAGGAAAATAAAATTCTCTCTACTTTGACAAATTATATTGAATAGATTGTTTGGTAATTTGCTCCCTTTTCTGGTTTTCTATTTCTGAAATCTGTATTGTTTAGATGTTGAACTCCCAATACTAATCCTCAGTGTCCAAATCTGTTTCCTGTTATTGCTCTCTTATAAATTTTCTTAATATGTGACCCTTTAAATTTTATTCCTATTAAGTTCTCTTTCTTTTTCTTTCTTTCCTTCCTTCCTTCTTTCTTCCTTTTCTTTCTCGTGCTTGTTCCTCCTCTCCTCGCCTCTCTTCCCCATTCTTTTCCTTTTTTCTCCTCTCCTCTCCCCTCCTCTCCTCCTCTCTTCTTTCTTCCTCTCTCCTCTCCTTTCCTTTCCTTTCCTCTCTATTCTTTTCCTTTCCTTTGCTTCCTTTGTTTTGCAGTAATGGGTATGAAACTCAAGGCCTCATGTATGCAAGTCCTCTAGACATTTTGTTCTACTTTGTTTTTTGTGATGAGAATTTCACTTTTCATGGTTAAGCCTCAGAGTAAACCTTGCTTCCTCTACCTCCCTTGTAGCTAGGAGTACAGAAATATGCCACTGCCTCCAACTTTTCTGGAAGCTCATTCTGTATATGTTTTCTTCATAATCCCAAGTAATAGTTTGTGAGTGGAATGCCTACTCTTATATTTTGAAGATATTACTACATATTAAAATATTTCATCTAGTAACTTTATTGTTCCTTTTGTTCCTATATCTCTTTTCATGATAAATTACTAAAGAACCTATGTTTTTGTGTATCCCCAACTTGTATTAAGAATGGGCTTTATAATTTGACTATAAGTCTGAAACCATGGAAATGTGTACTGATTGACTCCTGGATGTTCCCCATAAATAAGGTGTGTGATACTACTGTATCCAGCTATCAATACCTAATATCTGCTTGACTTTCTTTTTTAGAGTTGCTCATTTCTTCTTTCATCTAGACGGCATAATTCTTCCACAATGTTTTCATGAAGTGAAGAGTGAGTGTCACCAATTAATTTACATTTTTCTCATAATTCCTTATTTGCATACTTCCTCATACTCTCTGGTTTGATTTTTTTTTCTAAATTACAGGATTATGTTGTTCTACTGGACTTTGATAGGTGGTTAACACAACTGTATGAAAGGAGAACAGGATCTGTGAATCTAAGAGACACACACAAACAATGTTTTGATTAGTTCTATACATGTCCTCTAGTCCTGGAGTTGGATAGAACTGTAGATTTACTTTCCTCATAAACTGGAGGGTCAGATCTCTTCAGTGTACTAAATGAGAAAAATCAGTCAATTTAAATTTCAGCAGAATTTTATGTTTATGTTGTCTTTGGCCCTTACAATTTTACCTACTGTTAGTTATTGCAAAGGTCCTATTTTTCTAATATATCAGCAAGGTTTATTACAGATCAGGTAACAATAAAAAGTATAGAACAGACTATCCCTAAATAATAGTTTTATCACCTAAGTGTACTTTCAAAATGGAACATTAGGCCTGGAGTTCTAATTCAGTAAGAGTGCTGACTTAGAATAAATGAAGCACTGAGCTCAAATTGTAGAACCAAAAATTTAAAAATTACAAAAATTATGAATTTTAATATCTATAATTTTGTGCACTCTACCTAATATAATGAATGTATCATGTACTATTAAGTTGACATCACAAATACCATGAAAATTATCATTATTTTGCCATTTGTCATTTGAAGAAACTATGTGTGGCAAAGAATATGAACATGTCAATTTTACTCATTTTGTATTCAAATATAAATTGACAGTTCCTTTCAAAAATATCTATCCTTTCTGTTCTGTGCCTGAAATAGAAGGATTAATATAATATAAGCAGAATATATTAAATTTAAATGTAGTAGTCTTGTCTATGTATGATATCAACACAATAAGTGAAAGATACTATTAAGGGAAGTTCTAGTTTGCTATTTGAAACATACATTTAATATTTATAGGAACTTTTCTCTCAGCTGAAATCACTTTGTCACCTGCTGATAGTTAATAGCACATATGATATGTTTTTTTTAATTTAATTTTTATTTTCTTATTGTTATTTATATTGTTGTTTTGGATTTTCTTTTTTCAGCCATGGGGCTTGACCTCACAGCCTGGACAATGACCCTAAGCCACAGTCCCACTTCCAGTTTTTGGTGGTTAATTGAAGATAAAGTCTCATGAACTTTTCTGCCTGTGCTGGCTTCTGCATGCCATTCTCAGATCTCAAATTCCAGAGCAGTTAGGATTACAGAATGGAACCACCAGTGTCTGGCTTGTTTTAGCTTTTTTGAGAGAGATTTTTCCCTATGTACCACAAGCTGCCAATGAAATATATTACATCACAGTAAGTGTCTAGATTGTAGTCATTATTATACCTACTTTTGCTTGTTTGTTTAATTTTGTAACTATCCTGTGGCTTGAACTCAAGGCCTGAATTTTGTGTTCAAGGCCTGAGATGAAACTTCAATTCTAGCCTTTTGGTGTTTAGATGGAGTCTCCTGGAATTTCCTTCCCAGGTTGGCTCAAATCCTGATCCTCTGAGCTTACCTCCTGAGTAGTTAGGGTTACCTGTTTGAGCCACTGGCACTCAGCCCATCACATATTTTTTTAACCTGATAATAAAACCTTACCAAAAACCTTTTACTTTATATGTAGATGGTTGCTAGGTATTTGAATAGAATGTTCCCTAGCTAGCATAGTTTGATGTCACTAGTTACAAAAGGAAGCATGACATAGATTTGTGAAAACCTTTATCATCCAGCCCCCAATATTCAATGCACTCTCAGGACAATCTTTTATCCTCTTATAATACAGTAAAAGACAGATCTCTGAACAGGGAACAAATTCAGTACTGTTTGTATGCTTTTCCCCTATGGCAACTTAAAAAACAATAAATGTTCTTTGTCTGGTAAAGTCTATAAATCTCCAAAGTAGATAAACACTTGGAAGTAAAGATACAAAAATAAATGATCACTTTATTATGCTTAACATCACAACTTCAAAATGACTTATTTATCAGTTTAAGTGTAGAAGTTTAAGTATTTGTTATAAATCAATGATAATTTTCAAGGTCAGTATATTATGCATACATACAAGTAATAAAATTAAAGAACGTAAACATGAATTAAATAAAGATGCATTCATTACTTTGTGCTAACGTTTTGATTAGATCACTCTGTAAATTGCATTTGGATATATAGATTATCCATATACAAATATAAGCATATATGTAAAGCATTTTAGTAATCAAATATAGAATAGAATCAAGAGAAATTACAAAAAAGTAAACATGCATTTTATACTCTCCAGTGAGAAATACATACATCATTCTATTTCAAATCTTAGCCCATGAGTTTCATAGTTTACCAAGTATATAAAATAGCTATAAATAAAAAGTAAGAAAATAAGATAATATATGTAGAATAAATGTGGAAAACTCACAACCACATAAAAATGAAGTATATGTGTTTACAAGATTATAAAGCTAGAGAGAAATTAGAAGGAGCAGACAATTTGAAGTAACACAGAAGACTGTTTTTACCCATGTTGTGCCTCAGGTAAAAAAAAGATATCTTGTTGGAGTGAACTAGAGTAAGAACAGTGGGAGGGAAAATAATAGGAAAAGCTAAGAGTGCAGGTAATGTCTGGAAAGAGCAGAAAAACAAGCCTGTTTATGTAGTCACCATTCATTCTTTAATTGCTCCAATATGGAGGTGAGGTATACAGAATAAATCATTCCAGCATGCAGTAGCTTTTTAAGAAGTCTCTTTTGGGTTTATTTTTTAAAACTCTCTGGTATTTGTTGTTTTATTCTAAAATTAGGATACATTAATAATATAAGAGGATGACATGGGGATCTAATTCAACACTAACAAATATACCATTTTAATATAAAACCATGTATTCACATAAAATAAAAGTATATTTGCAACAGTCTCTATACCACAAACTTTACATGTGAATGAGACTACCATTTTTATATAATAAGATATAAGTTTAGGAAAAATATTATTTGTGTAGCAAATAAAAACTGGAACAAAATAAGAGGTAGATGGTTGAAAAAATAAAGGAAGTAGGAATGTGGAAGGGTGTTATGTAAATTTGTGGGATGACAATAAATAAAATAATGCAGGGATGTGTTTCAATTATTGATGAAAATGATGATCTAGCCAAGAATTACAATGGGAATTGAATATGATTGAATTAAAGTGATACACACATAAATTGAAAATAACAAAATATACATATGGTGTGTATTAGAATGTATAATTAGAAGTAATCACAAGAAAGATACTTAAAGACAATAAAAATAAAAACTTCAATATTCTTCCTTCTAGAGGAAAAGCATGTCTTGCTATTCTCTATCAGTGCATTGATTCTCTTTTCCAATGTCTGGTCTTCAGCTCTCAGCCTGAACTTCTTGAAATGACTTTATTCATATATCACTCAGGGTTCTGAATAGCCTGTGAGTAACCTTGGCATGGTCTTTCATGATTGGTTAAGGATCTGGACCAAGGACATGGGCTGTGTTAAGAGATACAGTAGCATTATGCTGAAGTTCCCTCATGGGAAACTCTGTTTACTTGTTCCTACTAAGCAGATATTATGATAGAGATATTATGATCACGGGAAAATTACTCTCTGTGTCTCTGTTTTGTCTATTGCTGTCTCTCACTCTCCCTTACCCACTGTAACAGAGGCCTAGAAAAGGGCTTTTATAGATCTAAAGTTCATTCAATAATTTATATTTTATATTATTTTCTTTTTCATTGGCTACACTCTGCCTAGTCTTTACTGGACCACTTTCCTACTTTCTGGATTTGTTCATTTTTCTTTTTAGTCATCAACCTGTGATTTTACCACATTTACCCATATTAAGTGTGGTACAATTCTGAAAGGTACCATCTGCTTAAAATTCTCCAGGTTTATTAAATAAATTTTCAAACTGGTATATATGGAAGAAATGTCAGTAACGTTTAAAATTGAATTTAATAATGAAACAAAGTTTTATATTAGCTTCTGTGACTCACACTCGATGTTAGTGGAGAGCAGTCCCTTGCTTTCAAGAGAACAAAGACAAATATGCAATGTAACTAGAGTGGACCTGAGCCAAGTATTTTAGGTGGGAACCCAAAATAAGGAGGACCAGAGGAGACCACTTGTAATTCAGAGAAACACACCTCTTTTATATTGTCATTGTCACAGGACCAGTTTTTAACATACATTACCTTCAGGAATTCTGTATGGTAGTATTTGAATAAATGAGAATTTTTCTTAAGCACTGTTACTAAGGCCTGAAAAGAAGACAGCTGCTTCAGAGAAAAAGGACAGGAAAGAACATTACCTTAAACTGTCTCCATTTAAAATTCTTCCTCACACTATCTTTGGGAAACTGAGAACTTTTTAAAATTTTTATTTTATCTATGAAATGAGAATGCTACTAATTATACCACCTATTTTCACTGAATATTTCCTGTGCTCAAGGCTCTGTCATCAGTGCTGAAAATTGTTTTGCTGTCTTGAAATAAGACTCCATTGTTCATTCCCATTTTAATGATAAGGAAATTGACCATGCAGAGGTTATATTATGTTTATTATATGTCATCAAATGTAGAAAGAGAATTAGGATAAAATCAACCAACATTTAGAACTCTTCAAAATCAAGAAAGTATTGTACAGCATTTACAATTTTCTCTCCCATAGCAGACAAATTTGGATTTTGGAAGACAAACAGGAGGTTTCAAATATGATATAAAGACCAAAACTAAATTTAAAAAGACATTTAAATGAAAAAAAGTTAGAGTGCTTAAATGAAGCATTACAAAAGCAGACATATTTAGAATGTTAGCCACAACTAGCATGTGTGCATAGGGCTAAACAAAGAATCTCTTACTGTTGCTTCTTGGTTGCTAGTTTGATGGACGGTTTGATTTGTTTCTGACTTTGGAAGAGGTATACTTCCAAAGTGAAACAAAAAAAAATGAAGTCATATGAAAGGCAAATGACTGAGAACTCTGGAAGGAGACTGCGTAATTATGGGAACAACTTTCCTCAAGGGTTAGTTAATGGAAGGTGGAGTTAAGAAAGCAGGCAGAAAAATTAACCTTCTAATGAGGACCTTGTTTCTTAGTAAAAATATCATTGAAAACATAAGTGTGTTCTTAGCTCTATTGCCACTATTCAAGTTAGAAGGAAAACATCTGAGGAATAAAAGATGTTTATATCCTGCAATTGTTTTCTAGATTAAATTTCTGATCTTTTGGAGAGGAGATATGATTGCAAAGTAAAAAAGGAACAGTTCTTCAGAAATTAATGGAAATCAATTATTTGTGTCATTATACACAAACATAAAAATCAAATAATTATAAAAAATAAATGTCTTAATGAGAATATAATCTTAAAAGTAGCTTAACAAGGAGAAAGGAGTAGACAAATGAAGTGGAAAAGAGGATGAAAATACAGTCAAGAAGTCAATGTAAGCCTGGCATCAGTGTAATTCTAGCTTCTCAAGAGGCTGAGGGGTGATGATTATGCTTTGAAGTCCATGGGACTTTTATCTCCAATTAACTGTCAATGACAATATGGCACACCATGGTAGGTTATTAGATTTGAGCAAAAAAAAGGTAATGGATAGTGTCTAGGCATTGAGCTCAAGCCCTTGGACCAGTACCCCCCCCCAAAAAAAAATCAATTTATATTCAACAAAATCAAGAAGAGTAAGGGAATGGATGTGTAGGGGAAGGATGGGTGAGAATGTTGAAAAGGGTGACCTTGATTAAGATGCATTGTATTCATAAACTGATTTGTTAAATGGCAACTTCCTTGTACAGGCTACTTGAAAACAATAATACATACAAATAAGTAAAACATAGCTTAACATGATAAGAGGTGTTGTTTTCCCATTGTTTGTACCTTACTAATTATGAAATCATGATAATGACAGAGGTTTTTCCATAAGTAATGCTGTTCTTTTCAAAAGAAAACAATCTCTTTTGAAATAAGTAATAAAAAAGTAAACATAAATTTCTGAGAATGTCGGACTTTCTCCTATTCTTTCAGCCTGATGAAAATTAATGCTGACTTATTTTAATTTTTTTTTATTTTTCCATGTTTGGAAAAATTTTGGATGATCACAATTATGAAAGGCAACAGTTGAATTTAAAACATTAGCATATTTTTAAAAAGAAGTAGATTGAGCAGATATGCTGTATTTTATCATTGTCTTTTTCTTCTCTTTTGAATTAAAAGTTTAGGACTTTTTCAGCATTCACTTGAAGCAAGCAGCAATCACTGCTTTAGATATGATGTCTCTATCACTTTGATAAAGCAAAACAGTTTGAAGAAAATTGCCAAACTTACAAATAACATTGTTTCTATCACAATGTGACAATAAAAATTGTGCCAGAGTCTCCAAACCTAAATGATACTAATATGCAGATTAAGAAATAACCTCTGAGATAATACCACTCTAGAATTTAGTAATTAGGAGTAGAGCTGGGAAGCAATCTTAAGGAGAATGAATGAACTACAACCCACATTTTGACAGATGGTAAAAATAAAAGAGACAAGAAAAATTCTAAAAACAAAGAGATGAGAAAATAAAAATACTTGGCAAGTTATTTCACTCTTTGACTTCATATTTAACAATTCTTGCAAAATAACTTAATGTTTTGAATTGAAAATCTGCTCTATGAACAACATAGCATGTTTGGCTATAAAAATAAGTGAAATACACTTTTAAAATGTATGTGTTCATGCCACAAATATTCTAAACACATATGTATACCTAATATATACAATATGCACATGTATGTAGATATTCAAATATATAAAATATAAAACATCTTATTTACTTTGTATATGTAAATATTGTATATATAATATGTAATGCATAGTATATAATACATATGTACATAGTATATATATATATAACCTTTTATATATGTATATATAGGGCTGGGAAGGTGGCTCAGTGGGTTTGATTCCTCAACACCACATAAGCAGAAAAAGCCTGAAGTGGGACTGTGACTCAACTGGTAGAATGCTAGAATGCTAGCCTTGAGCTGATGAGATGAGAGACTGTGTCCAGCCCCACAACTGAAAAAAAAGTGTATATATCTATATATACTTAGATAATATATCTGTTTATATTGTCCATATATTCTTTTTTTGAGTGAATACCGTACAGAGGGGTTACAATTACATGAGCAAGATAATGAGTACACTTCCTATCAAGCATTGTTGCCTCATATATTCTTTAAGTATATGCATTTCTTATTCTTTAATCACAAAGAATAATAATCAAGAATCACATAAAATATGAAGAAGAAAACACATGTGAATCACTATATTGTGTTCCATAAAACTCTGGCAATTTTGTAATTATGATGACATTTTTATTTATTTTAGTCATTTGTTTTTGACCAATAATTACTTTATTAAGTGTTGCATACAGTCCCTTGGATGGGTTATGGGCAACTGTACTCACCAAACTCACCTTCAACCCTAACTGCTACTTCCGAGTGCTATGTAAGTTTGTACAGTGCACAGTAGAGAATAGAAGCAAGCCAAAGCTGGGGTGAAATTCTGTATCCAGTGCACACTATACAATTCCTTATCAGGAATTTCAGAGTTCTCAATAATCACTCAATCTGGGAAGGATGGCTTCGCTTTGCTGCAGTATGGGTGGGAGTGTCCGTGACAGCACAACTAAATGTCCTGCAAAATGTGATTACTTTGGCTAGAATTGGGAGACGTTCTTTCTTTCTTCTTTCTTTACTAAAAAAGATTTTATTGATGTAGAGTTGATATAAAGAGGGCCTGCAGTTATATGAATCAGGTAATAAGTATTCTTTCTGGACCATGTCTCCCCTTACCACGTTCTCACAGTTTTCCCTCTCATCCCCACTCACAAGTTTTAGAGTTCATTTTCCATGGTGACTAGTAAGTGCCAATGTTTTATTTGTTCACCCTTGGTTTCACCTTTTTTATTTTATTTTATTTTATTTGTGAAAATACTGTACAGAGGGGTTACAATTGCATGGGCAGGATAATGCATACATTTCTTACCAAGCATTGCAGCCTCCTCCTTTGTTTACCCTTCACA
>NW_012267360.1:108962-198047 GCF_000151885.1 Dipodomys ordii
GCCATTAAGTTCTTGTGACCTGCTAAATGACTCGATTTATTCCAAGGCCTGAGTTGGAGCTAGCAGCTCCTCCGAGTTTTGTCGGTATCCAAGATGGAGATCACCGGTGCTGGGGGGGAGGAGTGGCCTTCCCTCCTCTGCTCCCTGAGAAGGAGTGAGGATGTCGGGCTTCTACTCACGCCGAGTCTTGGATCCTGGGTCGTCTCTGGCCTGCAACTTGCAGGATGAAGCTGTCTGCTCCTTGTCGGTTCTTGCTGGTGTTGAGTAGAATCCGCTCGCCGGCTGCGTCTGGCTCC
Source organism: Dipodomys ordii (assembly GCF_000151885.1). Lineage (NCBI taxonomy): Eukaryota > Metazoa > Chordata > Mammalia > Rodentia > Heteromyidae > Dipodomys > Dipodomys ordii. The sequence continues at coordinate 109,259 of NW_012267360.1, forward strand.
TTCGTCCCGGACTCTCTGTGTGAGCGCTCAGGTATCGCCCGGGTGCCGTCTCCACCGCGACCCTGCTGCCGCCTCCGCCGGCGGCGGCTGCTGGCTAGCGATCAGATGTGTCTTCTTGCCTTGGCTCTCCCTCTCCTGTCTAACTCTCTGTCCTGTGATGGCACACTTGGTGTGTTTCTCTGGCTTGGGACTGTTCACTGGAACTCTAAAACTGCTTTCTATGCGAGAGCTTGTTCAGATTCCAGCTTCTCCTCCTCCATCTTGTCTCCTCCCCTGGTTTCACCTTTTATGTGTCCCCCACTTACCCTCCAAAATACAAACTGACAAGATAAAAGGAAAAGAAAACATAAAACAGCAATAACATCTAGAAAAAACAACAAAACCCAAAAATCTATTGCTTACTTCCTTTAGAATCCATCTTATCAAATAGTATTCATAACATGCATTTTTACACTGTACACTGGTAAAGATGCTTGCTTTTTCTGGAAGACAATATAAATATATGCTAGCATATCACTAAATTATCAACATCTTTGATTTGCTCATTAGCTCATTTCTTCTAGTAGTTAATTCTCTTTCACTGACAGCCCCATTCTGGGGTATTTAGTATCTTTGAGGCCTCTCAAATTAATATTTTAATCTAGATTGTTCAATTCTCTTGAATCTTTCCTCTTTCTATTCATTCACACATATTTTGATTCAATAAAACATTAAGTACTATAAATCAGAATGGTATGTTTGTCTGTTTGACAAACATTCAGTGTATGTGTAGCTGGTAAATATTCTGAACAAATTTTTAAAAAGTGACTGTACAAATTCATGGTCTAAAATCAGAGTTGTACTGCCAAAACAATATTTCAATATTCCTATGCTCTTCATATCATTGTACTATACACAGAATAATTTTAAACTTACTATGTGAACTTAGCTGCTATCTTTCTCTAAAGAAAAAATGGCGTCAATTATGAGGCCACTGGTAAAGATTATATAATGCTGATTAGCTGTGCATGCAGTGTTACATGGAAAATAGGTAGATAATAAGACAAATTTTAAATTAGGGTTGAGTCCTGCTACTTGGGAATGATTTTCTACAGGAAATGGTGCTATTTTTTAGGTTCCTGGTTGTATTTCTTATATTATTCATAATTTTCTATATAATCTTCCTATATGTTCTGCTAAGTTATTTTCCTACCTGGATAAATGCCCATAGATTTTCGGTGACACAATCACCTTGTGTTAGACATATTTTGTTTACTATAAGATAAGAACATTTTGTTTACTATACGTAAGATAGTCAACATATAATGAGAAAAGGTTAAAACAAGCACTATTGTACATGATTGTAGTCCTTGTTACTTGGTAGAATGATATAGTTGAGCTTGGGCAATATTTGAAACCTAAAGGAAAGAAGGAAAGGAAGAACAGAAGAGGGAAGGAAGGAAAGAAGGAAAGAAGGAAGAGCAAACAAAAGCAAAGAAAGAGAAAGAAAAGAAAGAAATTATTTGGATTATTTTGATGTTTGGTTTGAAAGCTTCCAATCCAGGAAGGCAGCACCTCCTGGCAGGCGCACATGGCAGAGTAAATCATGAAAAAATCATGTAACAAGCCTTTAACACATAAGCCTGCACCAATCTCATGTTTCATGATACACATTTTAGATGTCCTCCTTTTTTTTTACTCCCTAAGTCTGTTAAATCTCAAACTAATATAATTCTTTAACTATTTTTTCTCCTTTATACATCAATTTCCAACACACACACACACACACACACACACACACACACTCCTTTGCAAAAAAAAAAAAAAACTACTTTTCTTGACTTTGAATTCCTTGTACGACTGAGACAATTATCCAGATATTTTCCTAAACTCTGTTGTTCAATGGAAAGCATAAACAAGATATGCTTACAATTATTTAAAATTCCTTTATCTTTTAGTATTTCATCTGTTAAGTTTCATTCTTAGTATGGCAAACTCTGTAGTCCTACCTAGATTTAATATTTAGTCTGAAGTTCTTTCTTAATGTGTGAATCTTGGAGCTCAGAATGTTTTCCTGATTTCTTTGCATTTGTAAATTCTTTCCTTAAAGCATCTTCTCTCAAGTAATACAGTCATGATCCAGATGTTATCTTGAGACATTCTGATTTGAAATAAATTTCTTCATCACTCAATTCTGTGATTTAATAAAAATTCTTATTCTGATGGTGTTAGTTTACTACCACAAACCATGATTCTCCTCTGCAGCCTCAAGCCCTGTTTCTCTAAGGGGGGTGGGCAACTTAGGAGGGGTACATGAATAAAGAGAGGAACAAGAGGATAATTCAATCCAGGAGTCATTGTGTATACCATAAAATTAAGAAAAGTAAGGGACAGGGTTAGTTCAAGGGGGGGGAGTGGTAAGAATTGTGAATGAAGTGACTGATTAAGATGCAAAGTTATTCCTAAAATTCTTTGTTAACAATACCTCCTTTGTACAACTACTTAAAGATAATAATAAAAAAAACAAAGTTTCATCATATTCCATTGGGCCCTATTGATAGTCTCCTTGTGACATCAAGTTTCAAATAGAAGTTTCTTCAAATCTCCTTCAAATTTCCCCATTGCCTAGTATCATGAGAACTGCTATTTTTTTTGAGATTTTATTAAAGCACATCCAACTCTCTTGGTATGAAATTCTGATCCGGTTACTGTGGCCCCATAGTGATTTCCTCAAAAAAAAATAAATCAATGACAAGCAAACTAAAAGTACAACTCATTACCCTACTGATGTTCTTAGTGGGAAATTAAAACAGGAGAAAGACATGTATCTGTTCCATTTCACATAACAAGAACAGGCTAGAAACTGTGAGCCTGAGTTTTCTGAAGGATTGAATTACTTGGTAATTCAGTGCTTGTGCTGAAAATATTTGAAAATCCACTGGAACCTGTAGCAGCCCATGCCCCTTTTACTCCTAGTCCCATGTTGTCTGTGGTCTCTATACATGACTTTCCTAAAAATTGTCAAACATGATAAATCCGGACTCTAAAAATTCAAGAGTCAAAAAGAAACAAAAAGAGTCAGACACTGAAGGCTCATGCCTGTAATCCAAGGTACTCCAATCCAAGGTTGAGATCTGAGGATTGATGTTCAACATCTGCAGTTCAAAGCCTATCACTCAGGAAAGGCCATGACTCATCTCCAATTTATCACCAGAAAGTTGGTAATGAAACTATGTCTCAAAGTGGTAGAGTGCCAATCTTGAGCAAAAATCTCAGAGTGTAAGCCTCATGATCAATACCACCAACGTTAACAACAAAGAAACAGAAAGACAAAGAAAGAAGGTGGAGGGGGGAATGAATAGGAAAAAAAAAGCAAAAACCAAGAACAACAACAAAAAGCAATAAAAAATGAAAACAAAGAAGATATATCTCCTATGTGACTGTACCTTAGAACGCATGTAGCTTAACTTCTTGTAAGTGAATCATTCTGATAGTTTGATCTATATACTCCATTTTGTGTGTGAGAGTGTGTGTAAAAGAGAGAGAAGAATAATTTTAAATTGGGAACACATTTTCTAAAGCACTACAGCCAGATTCATGACAAAATAATTAAAACTGAGACTGGTTTTTTTGTTGTTGTTGTTTTGTTTTGTTTTGTTTGCTCGTGGGGCTTGAACTCTGGGCTCCTGTGCTGTCCCTGTGCTTGTCAGCTCAAGGCCAGTGCTCTACCACTTGAGCCACAGCGCCACTTCTGGTTTTCTAGTGGTTTATTGGAGATAAGTCTCACGGACTTTCCTGCCTGGGTTGTGAACCGTGATCCTCAAATCTCAGCCTCCTGAGTAGCTAGGATTACAGGCGTAAGCCACTGGCGCCCTGCCTGAGTCTGTTTTGTAAACATAAACTTAATTTAGGTAAAGTGAAAATATAGTAACTAAAATTACTAAAAATTGAGATAAGTATCAGCATAATAATTAATAAAATCTATAAAAAATTAAAAGATGAGAAATCACAAGCAAAAATATAATATTTCTGGAAAGAATTTCAGAGAGTAGAAGTAATGGCAGAGTAAACACTAAGTAATCTTATAATGCTTTTTTCTGAAATAATAAAATGAATGCATCCATAGATGCACTATTTATAGCATTTATCAACAAACATATGAATCCACATTTGGATGAGAAAGTATGAAATTCAGGGCTGGGAAAGTGGCTCAGTGGTAGAGTGCTTGCCTCGCATGCATGAGGTCCTGGGTTCGATTCCTCAGCACCAAATAAGCAGAAAAAGCCGGAAGTAGTGCTGTGGCTCAAGTGGTAGAGCACTAACTAGCCTTGAGTTGAAGAGCTGAGGGCCAATACCCAGATCCAGAGTTCAGGCCCCACTACTGGCAAAAAAAAAAAAAAAAGAAAAGAAAAGAAAAGAAATTTCAGAGTATGAGTGACAAATTATTAAAACTACCTGAGAGAAAGATAATTACATTCAAAGGAACAAAATTAGGCTAATTAGAGAATAATCAAAGAATAAAGACAGAATAAGCAGTTCTAAATGAAAGAAGAAAATAGGGTGATGTCTTTAAGATGTTAAAGAAAACTAAATATACTCACACATTCTATATTCAATCACAAATATCTTCAGTATTGAAAAGAAACAAAATTTACATAACCTATTAAATCTGATGAAATACTTAGCATGGAATATATTTATAGAAAAGGAAAAGCTGAAGAAAAAAGAACAACTCTAAGTAAAAATGCATGTTTAAATTAAAAATTTAATTTATGAACCAACTAAACAAGAAGTCATTTTGAAACATTTACCTTAGAGAATAAAATTAGAAAGTAAAGATAGCATGAGAAAGAAAATTATGAAGACAGTGCAAAGGATCTATTCTATTTAAGCCTCAAACATTTGTGAAGTTTAATTATGTATTCAATCCAAAATATAAATGGAAGGGAGAAAGATGGAGATATTATATTGATCAAGATGCATTGTCCTCATAAATTGACATGTTAAGACCCTCTTTGTACTTAAAAATAATTTTAAAAAATAAAAAGACTACTATATAAAGTATTATAAACCAGGCACCAGTGGCTCATGCCTGTAATCCTAGCTACTCAGGAGGCTGAGATCTGAGGATTACAGTTCAAAGCCAGCCAGTGCAGGAAAATCTGTGAAACTCTTATCTCCAAATAACCACTGGAAGTACCACTGTGGCTCAAGCTGTAGAGCACTGGCCTTTGAGCTGAAGAGCTCAGGGACAGTGCCCAAGCCCAGAATTTAAGCCCCAGGAATGACCAAAAAAAAGTATTACAAGTATAATGAGAATGTAAACATTATAAAAAGTAAATAAATGATGAAAACAAGCATGATGAAAACACCTGGTATACATCTACTACAATTGTTTTTCAAGTGTCTTAAAAACAAAGATGGCAGAGAAAAAATGTTTCAAGATATTATGCAGCAGCTATTAGAAATGACAAAATAATGGCATTTGCAGGGAAATGGATGGAGCTAGAAGGAATCATGTTGAGCGAGGTAAGCGAAGAGCAAAGAGACAAACGGTACATGGTCTCCCTGATAAGTGGATGCTAAATCTAAAATGTTAGGTGATACAACAAAACTAACAGGACTTAAGAAACAAAGAACTCCCACTCATCTGGTCGAACCACTACTAAATATCCCCATGCTGCTGATCACATGCATGGTGCATATGTGTACACCATTATATGTTATAGACCGTGATAGACAATTTGCTCCAGGAAAGTTAGAATGAACTTGTGACTTTAAATGAGCATCATTATTCCACAATACTGTGAAATTTGGGAAATTATGTAATCAATTAATCACAATTAAAAAAAAAAGAAACTTGGGGAAGGTAGTGAGGGAAGGGATGGTAGGGGGAAAACAATGGAGGGGGCAATGATGCTCAATAGGAAGTGTACTCATTACCTTGCTCATGTAACTGTAACCCTCTGTATAGTATCTTTCCAATAAAAAAAATTAAAAAAAGATATTATGCAGCAGAAATGGAACTGTGGTTCAAGTGATAGTGTACTAACCTCAAGCAAGAAAGAAGCTCAGGGACAGAGCCCAGGGACAGCATTCTATCCCCAGGACCATCTCACACACACACACACACTCTCTCTCTCTCTCTCACACACACACATACACACACACACGCACACACATATCTTATGTAGGAAATGTCAAGAAATTATTAAGATGTAACATTTGCGCATAAAAAGGCAGTATTAGAGGGAATATAAGAAGAAAAAGTATCCTGGGGAGTTCTGAACTTAAATAAAATAGGAGTAGCATTAGAATGTTGTATAAAAATATGGGGAACAGGTGGGTGCAGGTGGATCATGCCTGAAATCTTAGCTACTCAGGAGGCTGAGATCTGAGGACCGCAGTTCAAAGCCAGCCAGGGCAGGAAAGTCCGTGAAACTCTTATTTCCAATAAACCACCAGAAAACCAGAAGTGGTGTTGTAGCTCAAGCGGTAGAGAACTTGCCTTAAGCTGAAGAGCTAAGGGACAGCACTCAGGCCCAGAGCTCAAGCCCCACGACCAACAAAAAAAAAAAAAGTGTGTGTGTGTGTGTGTGTAAATGTGGGGAAATGGTAGACAGATTCTAAGTTAGAATTTGAAGAGAAGTTCATAAGACAGAAATGGCAGATATTGGAAAAGGCACAGAGAATGCAGTTTCTTCCAGAAAATCTAAATAAAATATCAAATTAGGGAATATTTTCAAAGAAACTCTATTTACAATTTAATATATTATAAGCAGTACTCTCATTTAAAAATTTCCACTCTTTCATACTTCAAAGAGTTAATAAATTTTAAAATGAGGAAAGAGCCTTATTTACTCATTCCTTAATGGTAAACATGTAAACAGGACCAGGTATAGAGTGAGTTTACCTACTTTTCTTAGAATTCAGTTTTTCTCCCATGTAACTATCAACTCCTGGGCAAAATCTCTTTGATTTTTTTTCTGTTATTGTAATGCTTGGCAGGGACTTGGCCTATGGCAATAGCTTAAAAAGTTTACAGAAGCTGGATGGCAATAGATTAGGCCTCTATCCTAGATTACCGGAAGGCTGAGATTTGGAATCACATTTTATAGTTAACAAATAATTGTGAAATTTATCTCAACTAAAACCATAAAAAATGGGGTTGCAACTAAGGCTCAAGTGGATGAGTGCCAGCTAAGGAAAGAAAGCATGAAAGCATGTCAAAGGAAACAAGTTCTGGAACTCAAACTTCAGTACCACCAAAGAATAATAATAATAACAACAACATTATGAATGTTGTTTATTTTGGAATGTTGAGTTTGAAAACTATGATAATCATTAAAGAGTTGTATAGAACTGAATATCCTATGTATTTACAAACGTGCACCAACATTCCCTTAGATGGAACTCTGTCTTTCTACTTCACACCCCTCTAAAGAATGACTCTATATATTTTTAAAATTAACCCATTTGTATTTATATCAGATATAATATATTTTGATGTGAAAAAATGTTCAGAATTCCAGTGCCTTCTTGGCGTTCACTTGATGGAACACCTAAGGTTATTAACATTTTACCGTTTTTTTTCCTGTCTTTCATGTCTTCATGACATACTAATTCTGAGTCATGTGTTGACATTTCTTAAGTGAAAACAGTGATCCTTTTACTGTTTCAATATTTATTAGGCATGTTTGCTTAATTTTATGGAGTCTGTGTAAATGAATGAAAGTTCTGTAAGACTTGGGGGAAAAGCAGTTTTTCCTCATGACCAGGAAACTTAATTAGATAACATTTAGACTACTTCCAGTTCTTTGAAGATGGGGTTGGAAATTGACTCAGTATACACAACCTTTGTGTTTTCACACAGACATGGACACGTCTTTCAATTTTCATGGAGTTAAGTAAGATCTTCTGGATTATTCCCCACATCATTTCTGTTCCATTTTTCACTTCATTATCAACCAGGTATAGAAGCTGACTTCAAATAAATAAACTTTCAAGTGCCTTAAATAATTTTCTTCCATACTGTTTTAATTTTCCAGACTTCTCCAACAGGATGAATAATTCAAACATAATTTAAAGAACTTGCATGCTATCTCAAATTCCATATATATATATATATCATATATATAAATATATCATATATAAAATATATACATATATAACATATATTTACATATGTAACATACATAAATATATACATATAAATATTATATATATATATATATATATAAATGGGATCTCGAGAGGGAAGTGAATGAATTCTGAATTTGTATGTGTACAGAAGTTTGGAGAATGATTCTCCTATCATAGTAAAGTTTCAGATTACTCTGGCATTTTCAGAGCATTTCTGAATGCTTTATTATTGTTGTTGACAACACTGTATTGTATGAAATAAATAGAAAAGAATGAGAAAGATATTCAAGAAATGCATTACTTTTTCCAAAGCAGGACTGAATTAAAGCTTGCCTAAGTTTGACAGAACAGCAGTGATTTTACACATCATAGTGACTCTATAGTGGTAGAGTAGAAGGAGATTTTTTTCTTGCAATCGCAAGGTATAAGTCACTCCCCTTGTGACAGTTAGCAGTTGTGCACGCAGAAATAAATCCCCTGAACCTTCATTTCTTCCTTTAAATAATGAACTACTTGGATTACCTAATTTGCATTTCTCGTTGGGTTGCTGAGAGGTCAAGTAAGACAACATTAATGAAAATGCTTAATCAACAAGATGGAGTAACAGAGTGGGAAAGAGAACCATGGACCCTGGCTTCATCAATATGATTAGAGTAAGTTGACATACCTTCTCTAGGAGTCAGGTTTCAGTGTGTAAATGTGCCTATGTCAGCCATTTTTTTAAAGGCTATTGATTGAAATAACTCCCCTCAAGCATTAGGCGTGAAGTATGGAACTAGTCTCGCCAGAAATGCCAATGGAAAGGCAATGTTTACCAGGAAGCTACAACACGCCTCCTGATCTGGGCAACTAGCCAAGCCAATATCACTTTCAACTGTTATGTGTGATTTGATCTAGATTTTATACTAGCTTTGGGTGTTTTGACTTGAGTCTCAGGTGTGGAAAATAGCTATATCTTTATCCTGTTTGATCCAAGACTCTTTTTTGTTTTGCCAGTCCTGGGGCTTGAACTCAGGGCCTGGGCACTATCCCTGAGCTTTTTTGCTCAAGGCTAGCACTCTACTGCTTGAGCATGGCTTTATGTGGTCTGAGGAATCCAACTCAGGGCTTCATGCATGCTAAGCAAGCACTCTACCACTAAGCCACATTGGTAGCCTAGCCAAGACTCTTTTAAGAGTCTAGTTTCTCTGGGCTCTGGCGGTTCATCCCTGTAATCCTAGCTACTCAGAGGCTGAGATCTGAGGATCTAGCCTTGGCAGGAAAGTCTATGAAACCTTTATCTCCAATAAACTCCTAAAAAACATCCAGAAGTGGTGCCGTGGATCAAGTAGTAGAGCACTAGCCTTGACCACAAGAGAGGTTCAGGGACAGTGTTCCTAAGCCCTGAGTTCAAGCCCAGAAAGAAAAAAGAGCCTAACTTACAGAATAACACACTATGATACAGCTTATCTTAATGTAGGTTTATTTCAGCCCTTTGATCTGAAATGTCCAGATAATGGTGAACTATCACTTAACAAAGCTTATATTATACATCTATCATCCTTGAATACTATGCAAGTGATAACAGGTTTGAGAAGAAATTTATGTATTTTAAATTTTTCTAAGGAAAAAAAAACTATAACTCTATTCCTTTAAAATCTCATTATTAGTGGAGGTATGGCTCAAGTGGTGGCTCAAGGCATCAGCCTTTAGTGAATGAACCAATGAACGAGTATGCGATTCTGAATTCAAGCCCCAGTACCAGCGTGCACACTCACACACACACACACACACACACACACACACACACACATCCCATTCTTTAAGATTATAGAAACTCAACCTTCAGAAATCCTCTCCTTTGCTTCATGACTGACCTAGCACTTTCCACTATATAGTATCATATATGAAACCATGTAACACTGTCTGAATCTGTTTATAGTGCTGTAACAAAGAAACACAAACTGGGTAATCTTTAAATATCAATGTGGCAAATCCAAAACAAAGATGGCAGCTCTGGCGTCACCAGTGGTACAGTGTTTCCTCACAGCGGAGGGACAAACATTAAGCCTTCATAAGACCAAAAGCAAAAGGAATAATTCATGTCCTTTGACACTCCTGAGGACACAGCAGCAAGATCTAATCAGTGGCACACTCCTTCATATTCCTTGAGCTGAGGATTAAATTTCCTTCAGATGAATTTTGGAGAGATATGTACATTCAAACCACAGTAAAAATCATTATATTTCTATGTTACCATGTGCATTGGATTCCGGGAACAAACTGCTAAATTTTCTCCAAATATTATTTACTTTTAATTTCTTAATTACAAAATTTAGAAGAATGAAAAAAAAACAACAACCTGACTTGCTACTTGTGTTTCTAAGCTTTGCTCCCACCAATCTTTGATGTGTAACTTCATTCTGATCAAACACGTGAGGTTTTGGAGAGAGCACATCCAGAATACCAGCTAAGTAATTGTGAGCTGTTATGTTTTCCACACTTTCCTTTCAGTTCTTCCAGCTTAGAGAGGCAAGAGTCATAGTATTTTCTCATTTATCAAGGAATAAAGATGAGAGGGATGTGGGAGAAATGTAGAAGAACATGATTTCCATAGAGTAGCTAATTTACCTCATCCTAAGTTTATTATTGGGGGTTTTTGTTTATATGTTTCTTTGTTTTGGTCCATCTTGGGGCTTGAACTCAGGGCCTGGGAGCAAATCCTGAGCTCATTTTTCTTAAAACTAGTGCTCTAACCACTTTGAGCCACAGTTTCTCTTACAGTTTTCTGGTAGTTGATTGGAGATAAGAGTCTCCTGGACTTTCCTGCCTAGGCTGGTTTCAAACAATGATCCTCAAATGTCAGCCTCCTGAGTAGTTAGAATTATACAGGCATGAGCCACCAGCACCTGGCTCCAAAGTTTCTTTATTCTGAAATAGAAATAAGGTATTAAAAAAAAGAAAGCCAAGCCAAAAACAAAATACAATAACTGGGTACAGTAGCACACATCTATATCCCTAGCTATTTGAGAATTGTAGATTAATGAATCATTGAAGTTCCATGCCAGACTAGGCCAGAAAAAAAAGAAAGTGAGGCCCTATCACTACTAAGCCAAAATCTAATTAGCGAGACTATATCTCATATCAGCAAAGACTGTAGGCTGTCATATATACATCTGTAATCAATTACAGGAGACATAGGTAAGATGATCTTGGTGTGAGTTTAAAATAGACAAAACTTATGAGCTGGTCTCTAGTGAATCACGCCTGTAATCCTCGCTACCCAAGAGGCTGAGAACTGAGGATTGTGGTTCAAAGCAAGCCTGGGCAGGAATCTCCATGAGACTCTTATCTCCAATATACCACTAGAAAACCAGAAGTGGTGCTGTGGCTCAAGTGGTAGAGCACTCATTTTGAGCTGAAGAGCTCAGGGACAGCGCCTAGGCCCAGAGTTCAACCAAAGAAAAAGTTACTGGAGAACAAATGTAAACACAAATCCAGAATGGAATTTGTCTCAAGCTCTTCACCAATTCAGTATCACTAAGAAAAGAATAATTTAAAGTAAAAAATTTGAAATAATATGTTAAGTAACATCTAACAAGTAAATTAATTGAATTTTGTTGAACTATTATTTAACTAAACTATTAAACAGATTAAATATATGAACATGGATTGATATTTGCCAGAATTCAAATTACTTCTCTTGTGGTTTTACTATTATAACCAGAAAATTTCATATATTACTGATAATTATGATAAAGTATTTATAGTATTTCCTAAGCTGAAGAGCTCAGGGACAGTGCAGACCCAGAGTTTAAGCCTCATGACCAACAAAATAATAATAATAATAATAATGTTACAAGACCCTCTTATAATCTACAATAGAGAAGTGACCTTTGTCATGGTGTGAAATAGCTTCTTAACACCATTTTCTATGGAATTCCCCCTTTATTAATTATCCTAGTATTATATAAACCTCTACAGTGTATATTTCTTGGTATCAATTGCATTACAATGTTCCAAAATGTAATTCATTAAGTTCCTTGGGAGGTTATGTTGTATACCCAACCTACTGTTTGAGAAAAAGCTTACTATATATTTGTGTATATGCAACTGCCCAGTATTGTTTATCCTTTTGTTTCTTTAGCAATAAAATTGTATCCTTTAGTTGTACAAGAAGTTTATAAAACAAAATAAAACAACCAAATGGAAATTTTGGAACCATTATATTATGAATTATTGAAACTAATTTTAATTTTTTTAGTTTTATTTTTTAATTTAATTTAATACAGTAAGGGATTATAGTTACACAAGTAAGGTAATGAGTACATTCCTTGTGAAACATTGTTATCCCCTCCTTATCTCTCTCCCACTTTCCCTTCCTCCAATCTTCGCCCCAAATTGTTAAGTTCATTTCTAACACAGTATCTTGTGAGTATTGCTGTTGCATTGGTTCAACACTTGTCCTTTGTCTCACAATTTTGTTATTCCCCTTCCCTTCCCCAAATCAAATAAATGTATATACAAGACACAGGGTACCCAAATCAAAAACAGTGATGACATGGCATAAACCAAAGGCAAGAAAAAAAGAAATAACTTGACACAGTACACTTAAAATCAAAGAAACAAATGAAGAAAAACTGTGTTTCCATATATTAGACTTCATTTGGATTAGCATAATTTTATACGGGTGTGTATACATAGCTACTGAGTTGTTGGGATTCTCTTCTATGACTATCTTAGACAAATACTAATTATTATAAATGTGGGAAATCATGGATCTTATGTTTCTTTGGGTATGGCTTAATTCACTTAAGATGATTTTTTCCAAGTCTTTCATTTTTTTATGAATGGGGTGATGCCATTGTTTCTGATGGAAGCACATTCCATTGTATATCCTTTGTTTTGTTGTTGTTGTTATTGTTGTTGTTGTTGGTGGTGGTGGTCATGGGCTTGAATTCTGGGCTTGGGCACTCTTCCTCAGCTCTTCAGTTCAAGGTGAACTCTCTACCACTTGAGCCACAATGCCATTTTCGGTTTTCTAATAGTTTACTGGACATAAGAGTATCACAGAATTTCCTGCCCAGGATATCTTTGAACCTCAATCCTCAGGTCTCAGCTTCCTGAGTATTTAGGTTTACAGGTATGAGCCACCAGCGTCCGCATATCCTTTGTCTTTTTGAGACAACCTTATTTTGCTCAACATTATGATCTTCATTTCCATCCATTTTTGTGAAAATATGTAATTTTATTCTTCTTTATAGCTGAATAATAATATGTAAGTGTATACACACCTTTTATTAATTTTATGGGTATATGGATGAGCACTTTAGCTTGACTGACTGGCACTCCATTCTGACAATACACCACATGTTCTTTATCTGTTGTGAGCATCCAGAATGATTAGATTATTTGTCCATTGTGAGTAATGCTGCATTAACCATAGCTGTTCAGGTGTCTACTGTATGTTGGCTTCTATTTCTTTGAATACATGTGTAAGTGTAGAATACCAGGATGATATGGCACATCCAATTTTAAATTCTGAAGAGCTACCACCATGTTCTCACTGGTGGGCACATCAGTTTACTTTCTTACCAACAGTTTATAATGGTCCTTTAACCCACTTCCTCACAAGCAGTTGTGGTTGCATATATTCTTAATAATACCTATTCTGCCTTGGTAATATGAAATCTAAATCTCAGTGTCATTTTGGTTTTCAGTTACTGTATAAGCCAAGGATAGTGAAATTTTTTTCATATACTTATTAGTCATTTTACTTCATTTTTAAGAATTGTCAGTGCAATTCATTTTTCCATTTATTAATTGATTCATTTTATTTTTAGTTTAGCTTTGTGAACTCCTTGTGTGTTATAGTTAATAGTTTCAGGTCATGTAACTGGAAATGATTTCCCCCCTCTAGACTGTCTTGTCATTCTAGTGACTATTTCCTTTGGTGTGCCAAATCTTTTTAGATTAACATGATTACATTTGTATATCTTTGTTCTTTTGTGAAGCTGTTGAAATTCTGTTCAGTAAGGTTTTCTTACATCTTACAGTGTTTTCTCTATGTTTTTCTATACTAAGTTCAAACTCTCAGATCTTCCATTAAAGTCATTGATCCATTTTGAATTTAATTGGATTCAAAGTGAGAAACAGGGACCTTGTTTTTCTTCTATATGTGGACAAGTTTCCGCAGCATCATTGTTTGAAAAAGATGTCTTTTCTCTAAGGCAGATTTTGGGTACCTTTGTTAAAAAATCAGCTGGTTGTAGCTTCATGGACTTCTTTTTGTGTCTTCTATTGAATCCCATTGCTCTGAAGTCTGGATTTGTTCCCACACCATGCTGTTTTGTTACTATGGTTTTGTAGTATAGCTTAAATCAGGTATTGTAGTGCCTCCAGCATTGGTCTTTTTGTTAAGGGTTTCTATTTGAAGGCTTTTGTGTGTCTGTATATAGTTTAGGGATTGTTTTCCTACCTTTAGTAAGAATGCCATAGGAAAGTTGATGAAGATCATATTGAATATACAGATTACTTTCAGTGGTATAGCCACTTTCACAAAATGGATTGTTTATCAATGGACCAGCGAGATCTTTCTGTCTTCTAATGTCTTCAACTCTTCTTCTTCAGAAAGTTTTCATTCTAGATTCTGTTACCTCCCTTAGCTTTATTCCTACATATTTTTTCTCCTTAGAGACTACAACTGTTATTTGTGTCACTTTTCACATGATTTCCCTCAGTAATGTTGGTGTGCTTTTGTCTACTTTACTTGATTGAAATAATTGGCTCAAATGATTCTGGCAAATGATGACAAATCTGAAATCTCTATGGAAGGCCAGAATTCTGGAAATTCTGGTAGCAATTTTATAGTAAAGTCTGGAAATAGAATTCTTTCTTGAAGCAACCATAGTATTTGCTCTTGATCTTTACTATTGATTCTGAAAGTTCCACCCATGATAACAAGGGTAATTGTCTTTCCTTACAATCACATGAGAACAAACATCAGCCACATCTACAACACCTTCATAGCAATGTCTAAACTAGTGGCTGATCTAACAAGTAGGTGTCATCACCAAATTGAACTGTCACCTGCAATGAACCATCATTAAGTATGGCCTACTTACTATATCTCCACTATAACTGTGGTAATTGTTTTTAGGCAGTAATCTAAATGAGCAGTCAGGCCCACCATGATTTTACTCTCTGCACAGGAAATAGAGTACTGTGTTCTCAGGTTCCTATGTCTGTAAATTTCTCATCATGGGTCTTCCTTACCACCTGGATGTTTAATGTGGGTAGTTATTTTTTCCATATTAATTTTGCATTTTTTTCATTTTCATCCCCATACAACCCCCATTTAAAATTTTGAACCAGTAAAATGGGACTTAGAGATCAATATTATTATGAGCATTTTACTTAGAATAACTTGATAAATACCAGTATTAAGTGATTGTATGGAGACTAAGCTATAAATCTGCCTGAACTTAGAAATCAAGTTGGTGTGCTTATTCAAATTAACTAATATTTCTCTTTAAATGAAGAAGTTGTGTGAGATATTTTCAGTGTTACAAAAGGACATCCGTGGGGATAAAATTTAAATGTCCCTAGGAAGGGATGGGAAGGGTAAACAAAGGAGGAGGCTGAAATGCTTGATAAGACATGTATGCATTAACCTGCCCATGTAATTGTAACCCCTCTGTACAGTGTGTTCACAAAAAAATAAAAACATAAAAAAATTTAAATGTCCCCCCAAAAATCACCCAAGTATGTTTGGTACAAAATCTAAGTATCTTCTCAAGGGAGAATATGAGACAGAACTGTACAATCCATTATAGTTTTCTGAAGGAGCTTAAGCACGAATCTCAAAATTGATGAAAAGTGTAATGTTTTCTGCTCAGAAAGAAAACATAATAGTCTAGGGGGAAAAAAACTTCATCAAATGATGGTAATCCACATTCCATAAATTCACTGATTTGCTGTCTATGTGTAAGAGAAGTTACTGATACAGCAATGACTTACAAGATACTCTATTTGGTCTGCAGTTAAATTAAGCCTATCATGTGTGAAGTAACAAATACTTGCTAGCACAAGAGTGGTAACCACGTGAGACTAATGTGTTCAGTGTATGCTTTTGTTCTCTTCTCCACGATGCTGAGAGAAAAGTTCCAGGTAATTGACTATTATATCCAAAATTATTTTGTGGATTTCAAATGATATTTTAAAGTGGCTGCTGGTAACTCTCAATTACATGACAGTGATCTTATAAAACCAAAAGTGCATCTACATATTAGTGAACATTCCTCTTAGAGAATAGTTTGGTGTTATGTGTCTATTTTGTTGTTTAGTGTTGGTTGAAATTGTAAGTGTCTCTCCCATGTTTTATACATAGAAGAAAATATAAAAGTTAGAATTTACCTAGATGCATAGTCATTGTGTAAATAAAAAAGGTAGAAAATCATGACAGAAAAACATTCTGAGACTAGCCTACAACTCATCACCCTGACTCAGATTCCCAAATGCATTTCTAGCTTGTTCCACTGGCCTCATTATTCTTCATTCAATAAACTTTCTGGAAACTTACACAGGGAAAAGGTGGGGAGAAAAAATTTTCAACCAAATGGATGTAATATGTGACAAAGGCTGAGTATTCAAACCAGACATGTAAAGTACAGAACTACAATTCATGAGCACATGAATGATGAATATTTGATGACATTGAGCATGTTGTGCTCACTTTCACATGCCTTCATGTTATTTGATGAAATATTTGCTCTTGTCACCATATATTATATGTTATATGCCTCAAAAATTGTGGGGAAGAGAAATTTTGATGGGAATAGGGTTGTTATATGGTTGTCTGTGGTTTTATAACTTCGGAATCTGATTTTTAAAAAGAAATGTAAATATGGTCACTGGTGACCAACCTTTGACCAAATTACTTAACAGAGAACCCAAGTAATAGTATTTATAAACATACATCTTTTACTATCATTAATATTTTCCAGAAAGATTACAATTATTATTAAAATGTGTGACTAAGGACACAGGATTAGAACTTGTAGTATCTTCATCAGTAATTTGTGTAATAATTTATTTCTAAAAATATATAAGAAAGCAGAACGTTACTACTTGAAAAATTCTTGGAAAAGAATCAGGAAGGGAGAATTCAAAGGCTTTTTTGTCTTCTTGCAATGTTTTCTTTATTGCTGTAGTTAGACAAAAAGACATGCCATCATCTATAGAAGTTTATTCATGAACCCTTACAAAGTCCCCAGAACAAATGATGACTACTCTTTTCAAATTTATATGCTCATTTTGTAAAAATTTGTTTTATTATGAATTATTCATTTTAATTGGTTGTTTGAACTACAAACCTTAGCTATGATTGTGAGAAATAGAGAAATTGAGTTAAATATGATAGAAATGGTAATAAATCAGAAATCAGAAGCTTCAAATAATTGCTTATGATAAGATCTTCTAAGTAAATTATCTGTCCATTTTGTTTCTTATAAATTTTATAGGAGATATTTTCTTCTCGGAATAGATTATTTTTTGATATGGACACATTATCAACTTGAATGTGATATTTCTAATAAGGGTGTAATTTTAAAGTTGTATTAGAATCTTAAGCTTTAAAAATAATTAAGAGTAAAAACTGATGAACGTTCTGTACTAACTACGATTGCATATATAAAGTAGGGTGATATTTAGCAATAATAATAGTTTGTATTTCTTTTTCTTTTTAAGATTAAAGTCCTGGTGGGTATTTTGATAGGATCTTTTGCCGAAAATTTATTTGATGACAGAGTAAAATTATTTAAATACGAAAATGTTGGCAGAAAGTTATTAACACTTTTGATGAGGAAATTGATTTGCTTGCTGATACTTGTTTAAGATTGGACTTCAGGTAAAATTTCTCATACCTGGTTTCCTTTTCATTATAAAAACACAGATGTCATCAACCAAAGATGTAGATATAGCAAAAAAAAGTTATGTAAATCCAATCAAAATAGTAAAGTATAAAGGAAACAATCAGCTTCATGAAAGTTATAAAACTTGAAGTTTATCCAGGAATGTTTGACTCTCCCATACTGACAATAAACAAACGTGAAACTACTCTGAATAGTTCTTCATCCCAACACCATCCCCAATACCTTTCCCAATAATTTGAATTTGTATAGGATACTACTGTTATTTCATTAGTGGTCAGCTTATTTAATGTCAAAACAAAAACATGAGAAAATCTAATGGCAAATTATAAGCAGAAAGAGGAAAAAAAAAGAATTCAAAAGAGGAAAGAGTCAATTTACATAGATGTGTTAATGAAACAGATCTGATTTTTAAAGATATCAGCAGTGAATATGATGGAAGGTGATTTTTAACAGACATTGAATGCCAACGAACAACTCTAAAAATCAGCAATTTGAAATAAAGATGAAGCAAGAACTTTCTTTCTGGAAGTGTGAACTTTTGTAATTTTACTGAGAAAGTTATTTCATTGTGAATAAAAGAAAAATTCTAATAAAATTAGAGCTCAACACCATAAATCACCAAAGAAAGTCGTGTAACACATGGAGGCTGAACGACAAACTGTTGAATCACCAGTGGGTCATGGAAGGGACAAGAAAGGAAATTCAAATTCATGATATTTAACATTAAGAACACACAAATTATCAGCTCCTTTGGGATACAGAAAAGACAATACTCAGAGACAAGTTTCTATCTTTTAGATCCTACATGAACAAATTGGTGAGAGCTGAAACCAACAACTTAATAAGATATCTGAAGCTCCTTGAAAAAGAGAAGCAAGCTAAACCTCAATCCAGTATATGAAAACAAATAATTAAAATTAAATCAGAATTAAATGAATTAGAGTCAAAAAGAAAACATAGAAGAATCAACAAAACAGTTAGTTCTTCGAAAAAATTAACAAAATTGACATACCCTTAGCAAATCTTATCGGAAAAAAAAGATAATACCCCAAATTAAACAAACTCATAAATGAGAAAGAAAACATTACCACAGAAAAAAATCCAAGATCCAGAACATTATAAGGGAATATTTGTCAAAACTTTAAACTAATAAGTTTGAGAATCTGGAAGAAATGGATGATTTCCTAGAAAATATTTACATGCCAAAACTAAACCAAGATGAGTCAAATGAACTTAAGAGACCCATATCAATCATCGAAATAGAAAGAGCAATAAAAGACCTTCCATCTAAGACAAGCCCAAGACCGGATGGATTTACAGCTGAATTCTACAAGGCCTTCAAAGCAGAGCTCACACCAATACTCCTCCAGCTCTTCAATGAAATTGAAAGTGAAACTTAATTACCAAATTCTTTCTATGAAGCCATTGTAACACTCATCCCAAAACCAGGCAGGGACTCATCAAAAAAGAGAACTATAGACCCATTTTTTGATGAACATCACTGCAAAACTTCTCAACAAAATTTTGGCCAATTGACTTCAACAATTCATCCAAAAAATCATACACCACAATCAAACAGGATTCATTTCAGGGATGCAAAGCTGGTACAATACATGCAAATCAATTAATATAATTCATCACATCAATAAGAGCAGGATAAGAACCACATGGTCATCTCAATAGATGCAGAAAAAGCATTTGACAAGATCCAACACCCCTTTATGATGAAGGTTCTGGAAAAATTAGGAATCCATGGAACATTCCTCAATACAATAAAGGCTATATATGACAAACCTACAGCCAGCATTATACTTAATGGTGAAAAACTAAAGCCATTTCCTCTTAATTCAGGAACGAGACAAAGATGTCCACTCTCTCCACTGCTCTTCAATCTAGTATTAGAATGCCTAGCTACAGCAATAAGACAAGATGCAAACATAAACGGGATCCAAATAGAGAAAGAAGTAAAACTCCCTCTTTGCAGATGACATAATCTTGTATTTAAAGAATCCTACAGACTCCACCCCCATATTATTCAAACTGACTCAAAACTTCGGCAAAGTAGCAAGGTATAAAATTAACCCTCAAAAATCAATGGCTGTTCTATATGCCAACAATGAGGAAAGTGTGGCTGAAATTAGTAAAGCAACTCCATTTGTAATAGCCCCACAAAAAATAAAGTACCTAGGAACTAACTTAACCAAAGAAGTGAAGGACCTCTATGATGAAAACTTTAAAAACCTGAAAAAGGAAATCAAAACAGAACTAAGAAAGTTGCAAAAACTCCCATGCTCCTGGATTGGAAAGATCAACATCATGAAAATGGCAATACTTCCCAAGGCTATCTACAAATTCAGTGAGATAACTATCAATATTGCAATCTCATTCTTCAAGGAAATAGAAGAGGCCATCCAAAAATTCATATGGAAAAATAAAAGACCCCGAATAGCAAAAACCATCCTTAACAGAAAGAAAAGTGCTGGAGGAATATCAATACCAAATTTCAACCTCTACTACAAAGCCATAGTAATCAAAACAGCTTGGTACTGGCACAAGAACAGGACCAATTGAATTGAACTGAAAACCCATGTGGGGTGCCAGTGGCTCACACGTATAATCCTAGCCACTCATGAGGCTGAGATCTGAGGATCTCAGTTCAAAGCCAGCCCAAACAGGAAAGTCCGGGAGACACTTTCCTCCAATAAACCACTTGAAAACCGGAAGTGGCACTGTGGCTCAAGCGGTAGAGTGCTCGCATTGACCTGAAGAGCTGAGGGACAGCGCCCAAGCCCAGAGTTCAAACCTATAACCAACCAAAAAAAAAAAAAAAAGAATTGAAAACCCAGAAATGAACCTACAGATATATAACCATCTAATCTTTGATAAGGGAGCTAAAAAATTGAATGGAAGAAAGACAGCCTCATCAGTAAATGGTGTTGGCAAAATTGGTTAACTACTTGTAGAAAATTAAAGCTAGATCCATATATATCACCCTGCACCCGAATCAACTCCAAATGGATCAAAGACCTTAGAGTTAAAGTAGAAACTCTGAAATCATTACAGAATGGAATAGGAGAAACCCTAGGTCTCCTTGGCACAGGCTGAAATTTTCTTAATAATGACACAGAAACACAACAAATCACAGAAAGGTTGGACAAATGAGATTGCAAAAAATTGTAGAGCTTCTGCATAGCAAAGGACATAGCTAACAAGATCAATAGAAAGCCCATGGATTGAGAGAAGATCTTCACTAGCCATACAAAGGACAAGGGTCTCATATCTAAAATATACCTGGAACACAAAAAATTAAATCCCCCAAAAAACAAATCTTCAAAGAAACAACTGCTGAATAAATAAGTGGGCTAAAGACTTAAAGAGATACTTCTCTGAAGAAGAAAGAAGGATTGCCAATAGACACATAAAGAAATGCTCACCCTCTCTAGCCATAAAAGAAATGCAAATCAAAACAACAATGAGATACCACCTCTCCCTAGTTAGAATGGCTATAATCAAGAAGTCTATTAATAACATATGCTGGAGGGGATGTGGACAGAAGAGAACCTTAGTGTATTGTTGGTGGGAATATAAACATGTTCATCCACATTGAAAAGCAGTATGGAGGTTCCTCAAAAGACTCCACATAGAGCTCCCCTATGACCCAGCAATCCCACTTTTGGGTCTTTACCCAAATGTTTACAAACAAGACCACACTAAATCTACCAGCACAACTATAATTATTGCAGCATTATTCACCATAGATGACATGGATCCAAGATGCCCCTCAGTAGAAGAATAGAACAAGAAAATGTGGTATATATACACAATGGAATTCTATGCCTCTATCAGAAAGAATGACATTGCCCCATTTGTTAGGACATGGAAAGACTTGGAAAAAATTATACTAAGTGAAGTAAGCGAGGCCTAAAGAAACATAGGTCCCATGGTTTCCCTTATTTACAATAACTAGCATATGTCTGAGTCAAGCAGAAAAGGTCAGATAAGGTGATGTTAGCAAAATGAACCCCAAAATAAGTATTCAAATGTTCTTTTCTTTCATGAGATTGTCTCTAACATATTTACAAGATGATTTCTTTGTTGCTTTGTATGTCCCTCCCCCACGGTATAACCCCTGCTTTCACTGCATTTGATGTTGGTATAATTTGTGGAGGGGAAGGGAAAAAACAAATTGTTTAAATGGGAATACAGGTTGACCCATTGCAACAATGAGATGTACAAGTCGTTATGTCAAAAACGAACTTTACAACTTTGGTGGGGGGCAGGGGAGAGGATTTGATGGGGGGCAGGGTGGGTGTATGGGAAGGGATGGGAAGGGGAAAAAAGGAGGAGGCAACAATGCTTTATAAGAAATGTACTCATTATCTTGCCCATGTAATTGTAAGCCCTCTGTAAGGTATTTTCACAGTAAAACAAAAATGGCCAATGGAATTCAATGATTCATACAAAAATCATACAGCACGATCAAACAGGATTCAATTCAGGGATGCAAAGCTGGTTCAATATATGCAAATCAAATAATATAATTCATCACATCAACAAGAGCAAGGATAAGAACCACATAATTATCTCAATAGATGCATAAAAAGCATTTGGCAAGGTCCAACACACCTTTATGATGAAGGCTCTGGAAAAATTAGCAATCCATGGAATATTCCTCAATGTAATAAAGGGTGTGTTAAACTTAAGGACAGCATAATACTTAATGGTAAAAAATAAAGCCATTTCCTCTAAACTCAGGGAGTAGACAAGGATGTCCACACTCTTCACTTCTCTTCAACTTAGTATTAGAATATCTAGCTAGAGTAATAAGACAAGATGCAAACATAAAATGGACCCAAATAGGGAAAGAAGAAATAAAACTCTCCCTTTTTGCAGTTGACATGATCTTATATTTAAAGATTCCCCTGGACTCCATTCCCAAGTTACTTGAGCTTATTCAAAACTTTGGCAAAGTATCAGGCTATAAAATTAACTCATAAAAATCAATTGCTTTTAGCAGGGTGGTGGTGGCTCATGCCTATCTATAATACTGCCTAATCAGGAGGCTGACATCTGAGGATTGTGGTTCAATGCCAGCCAAGGCAAAAAAGTCCATGAAACTCATCTCCAATAAACCACAAGAAAACCAGAAGTGGCTTTGTAAGTCAAGTGATAGAGCACTACCCTTGAGCTTAAGAGCTGAGGGACAGCACTTAAGCCCAGAGTTCAAGACCCATGACAGACAAAAAAAAGTCAATGGCTTTTCTGTATGCCAATAAGGAGAAGAGCGCAGCTGAACTCAGGAACGCAATTCCTTCTGTAATGTCTTCACAAAAAATAAAATAACTAGGAATTAACTAAAGAATAGATGGACCTCTACCATGAAAACTTTAAAAACCTGAAAAAGGAAAATAAAGCAGAACTTAGGAAGTAGAGAAACCTTCCATGCTCAAAGTCTGTCCACAAATTCAATGTGATACCTACCACTATTCCAACCCCATTCTTCAATGAAATAGAAGAAGCAATCCAAAAAATCATATGGAACAATAAAAGACTCTGAATAGAAAAAAATGATCCTAAACAGAAAAAACAGTGCTGGAGTAATATCAATACCAAATTTCAAACTCTACCACAAAGCCATAATAATCAAAACAGCTTGGTACTGGCACAAAAACAGACCTGAGGACCAACAGAATGGGAATGAAGACCCAGAAATGACCCACAGACCAATAGCCACATAAGCTTTAATAAGGGATTAAAAAAATAGAATGGAAGAAAGACAGTCTCTTTAGTAAATGGTGCTGGAAAATTGGTTAATCACTTGTAGAAAACTAAAGCTGGATCCTTATCTATTGCCCTGCACCAGAATCAACTCCAAATGGATCAAAGACCTTGAAGTCAAAGCAGACACCCTGAAAACATTACAGGAAGGAATAGGAGAAACCCTATGTTTCCTTGGCACAGTCTGAAATTTTCTTAATAGAGACCCAGAAACACAAGAAATTAAAGAACGGTTGGACAAATTTGACTGCATGAAACTGCAGAACTTCTGCAGGGCAAAGGACATAGCTAGCAAGATCAATAGAAAGGCCATGGATTGGAGAAGATCTTAGCAGACATACAAAGAATAACGGTCTCATATTTTAAATACACTTAGAACTCAAAAATTAAGTCCCCCAATGACAAAACCTCAAAGAAACAACTGTCTGATAAATAAGTAGTCTAACGGCTTAAAGAGAAACTTCTCTGAAGAGCAAACAAGAATGTCCAATGGACACATGAAGAAATGCTCAACTTCTCTTGCCATAAAAGAATTGCAAATCAAGACAACATTGAGATTCCACCTCACCACAGTTAGAATGGCTATAATCAAGAACTCTAATAACAACAGATGCTGGAGGGGATGTGGCCAATAGGGAACCCTAATGCATTGTTGGTGGGAATGTAAACTTGTTCAACCATTTTGGAAAACAGTATGGAGGTTCCTCAAAGACTCCACATAGAGCTCCCCTATGACCCATCAATCCCACTTTTTGGCATTTACCCAAATGATCACAAACACGGCTATACTAAAGCTACCAGTACAACTATGTTTATTGAAGCATTATTTACCATAGCTAAGATATGGAACCAACCCAGATGCCCCTCAGTAGATGAATGGATCAAGAAAAAAATACCCACACACAGACACACTGGAATTCTATGCCTCCATCAGAAAGAATGGCATTGCCCCATTTGTTAGGAAATGGAAAAATCTTGGAAAAAATTAAATTAAGTGAAGTAAGCCAGGCCTCAAGAAACATAGGTCCCATGGTTTCCCTTATTTGCAATAACGAATATATGTCTAGGCCAAGCAGAAAGTTCAAAAGCTATGCACATATGACCATGTAAGTTGATTTTAAGTGAAATGAATCCCAAGACAGGCACATTTTTGCTTTATTTTGTTTTTCTTTATCGCTATTGTTTTTAACGTACTTATAATATACTATGTGATTTTTTTGTTTCTTTTGTATGTACTTCCCCCACAGTATAACCCCTGTTTTCACTCTATTTTATTCTGGTGCTCTGCATCTTGTATATACACTTTTCTGATTTGGGGAGTGGAAGAGAAAAAAACAAAATGCTTAAACAGGGATGCAGGTTGACCCATTGTACCAATGATATGTACAAGACACTATGTTGAAAACGAACCCCTAGCTTGCATGCACGTGCTCATATTCATTCTCCATCCTTGAGCCCCTTTTCTTACACTTTCTACTCCTCTTCGACTGAGAAGCTAATGCGCATAGTGCTTTCTGGGAATCGAGGTCCATCCCTCTGCTACCACTGCTAGCCTTTGCCTGAGGGAGCAAGAAGAGGCAGGGCCCAAAGAAGACCCTGGAGTCGCCACCCGAGAGGAGTTGGCTCCACTGCCTCCACCACCAGAGAGGCCCGCCCACCTGTTCGCCTGTTCTGGGCCTCACTCACCATGCAGCCTGCTTCTGCGAAATGGGACGATCCAAGGGCGACTTCTTCATTGAATTTTGTGTTGAGGACAGTAAAGTTGTTAAAGTAAACTTGGAAAAATCCAAGCATAACTTCCAGTTGTCTTGGAGGAAGTGACAATTTTAAACATTGAAATGAAATCGATCTTTTTCACTGTATTGATCCAAACGATTCCAAGCATAAAAGTACAGACGATCTCTTTTTATGTTGTTTAAGAAAAGGAGAATCTGGCCAGTCCTGGAAAAGAGAGGGCAAAGCTTAGTTGGCTCAGTGTGGACTTCAGTCATTGGAAAGACTGGGAAGATGATTCAGACGACGTCATGTCTAATTTGATCGTTTCTCTGAGATGATGAACAACATGGGTGGTGATGAGGATGTAGATTTACCAGAAGTGGATGGAGCAGATGATGAGTCACAAGATAGTGATGATTTAAAAAAAAATGTCGGATCTGGAATAAGGAGTATTGTCATCACTTGGATTTTGAGAAAGAAATTTCTTTACAAGATTTCATAATTGAGAAAATTCCTGAGTTGATAGCTCTAAAGGCAGATGCTGTATTTGCTTCTTTAACCCATTTTTCAACTCGTTTTTGTTTCTAAAGGCTTCACTAAGGGTTGATAATGTACTATTGTATTGGGCAACTTTAAGTTAGCTAAGGCAATATATCCTTATGCATGAACATTTCCCAGACGTCAAGAAGCTGTTGAGGTCTATCCCTAGGCAATCGAGCACAGCAATTGTCATAAGTAAAATAATTCACCTGAGTCTCCCTTTACTCATAACTTAGCTACTGACATGATAGGAAGTTCTCAACTTAGAGAAAGACAAATAAATTTTAAATTCCCAGAACATAGATTCAAAAGTGACTGAAACAAATTGGCTAACATCTTAAACATAAAACGTGTCGTTTCTCTGGTGTATCCTTCAAGATTGTTTCACTAAAGTTTATTTTTTGAAAAAATTACTTCACATTATCATATATAAATGATCACTTTGTCAGTGTTCCAGATGTATCTTAGCTAAAACTAGTGAATGCCCTAAATTAGATGGTTTTTAAAGCCTATACATTTGGTATTGTTTGACCCTTAAGCTTTTACATCTCTTAGCATGGAGGACAAAGAAAGCTGTACATTATTGCTTGAGAGTATGTACATTTTAGACCAGATTGTATTTGCACTGTCAGTATGGCAAATGAGTGAGAAAATGTTAATACACTATTGGGTTTTTTAATATTTTTTGATTCAGCTTATAACCAGGCTGAAAAACTTCAATTTATATTCATGACAGTGGGGAATTTTTTTAATGTCTATATTCTTTCTAATAAACTGTTAGAAGATTTCTTGACTGTCCTTTTAAGTGTCTGGTTACTGTAATTTCATGTATGTACCATTTACTGGAATAGAGTTTTACTTTTGAGTTGAAATGGCACTGCTTTGTTTTAAAGAAAAGTAAAAGGCTTACAGTAATGTCACAGGAAACCTTTATAAAGTGGATCTGTAATCTAAAATTGTGGACTCACTTTGCAGTGGCTGGAAAAGAAGGTGTTGTGATTTGACTGAAATAAAGCTGAATGTGTTGTCCTCATTAAAAAAATGAACTTTACAACTTGTGTGGGGGAGGGAGTGAAGAATTGGGTTGGCGGGGTGGGAAGGGATGGTAGGGGAAAACAAAGGAGTTAATGATGCTTGATAGGAAATGTACTCATTACCTTACTCATGTAACTGGAACCCCTCTGTACACTATTTTTACAATAAAAATGCACTAAAAAAGAAAAATTCTGATATGAAGTAAAGACATGATCTACTAAATTAACAAGGATTAAATTACAAAATCAGCCATTATTGAATAAATTATAACAGATTAAATTAAAAAAACATGAATATCACAAAGAGAAATATTATTCCAGATTGAAAATTAAAGAAAGCAAAGAAATAAAGAGAGATTATATATGTAAAACAGGTCATCCCAGAACTAATGGAGAAAATAGGACAAAATTTAGAAAAGAAATATGAAAAGCAAATCATACTTTTTATCAGTATTGCTAACCAAACTAAGGGAACACTCTAAACACTTGATTTCCTGAAAATAAAACACATCTATCCAGGTTTTCCATGTGAAATTTTGGGACACTAGAGTAAATAAAACCTCAGTGATCCTGATTTTATGTCATAGTAGTTGACAGAAATGTTCTACCTTGCCTACCCTTATGCTTTATACATATATCTCTTTTGGAAAACAATCTGCAATCAATTATCAATGTTTAATTCAGAAACCACTGCTCATTGACTGATATTTGAAATTGTAGAATGCTTACTTTCAATATTTCAAGTAGAGTTATCAGAGAAATATATACATACATATGCATGTTTAATATGCACAACTAAATGCTTAATAGAAGAGTAGCTTTCAGGTATCAAATTAAACTTTCCTACTAAAATCTACTTTCTACCCTATACTCCATTTTATTTTTGCCTCACCTACACAGTAAGATAACAAAGAATCTATTGTCGAAATGAATGGCCACAAGAATCAAAACTTGTGCATCAGAAATCCCAAAATATATTAAGGATTTTTGTTGGATACTCAATAGAAAACCGGCCTCACATGCTAGACCAAGTTAACCTCTTATAACAGTAATCTTTTAGTAATATTATTATATTGAGATTATCTTATTTTAAATAGATACAAAACACTACATCATTCACAAAAATACCTCTAGATGTATTGGTTTATAATGTGCTCTATACTTTTTACAAGATGTTTTCTTTTGTTTATCCTGGGACTTTTTTGCCAAAATATCCTGAGTCTGTATTTTTTTACTCTATGATTTGGACATATTACAAGTATTAACATATACACACACACAAAAACTCATGCACATGCACAGTTATGGAATGGTCTTGGTTAAAAGATTCCTTTCTAAGATGTTTCAAAATCTCAACATAATGAAGGTGATCAATATCACATGGGCCCTGCTAGTATCCCCAGAGCCATTAAGAAATATCTTTATTAAAGAGTCAATTTTCCTTAACATCATCTTAAATGGTCATATGCACATTGCTCTTGAGCCTATTATGATCCTCTTCTAGGACTGTCCTAGACATATACCAATTATTACAAATAAGAGAAAACATGGAATTTGTGTTTCTTGGAGTCTGGCTTATTTCATTTAATATGATTTTTTCAAGTCTCCATTTCCTAATGAATGGGGCAATGCCATCCTTACTGAGTCATATTTTCATGCATATAAATAATAATACTATTTTTATCAGAAATATTATTTTCAAATATTTTCTGATACTTTTCCTACCCATTTACAATTTCTTGATGACATGTGCAATATCTTTAAAATAAAAAATAATAATATTGAATACATTTTCTAGAAATGTTTTCGATGGCTTGTGTTTTAATAACTTAAGAAAGCTCTACTAAATTCAAATTCACCATTATATTCCCTAATTTTGTTTAGAAATATTATTATCAATGTACTCCTTTTAGCAGAATGGAAGGCTGCCTCAAAAAGCATTTTATCACAAGACAAAACAAAATGCTTAGCTGTTCTAGGAAAGATCAGAGCTTCATAGTTACTGGGTAACACAGTGGTCATGGATAGTAAGTCTTACATTTCCCATGCCTAACTAATTAATTTAAGACAATCAGATCAAAATCCTTTGCAGTAGCTTAAGCTCAATGAATTTTTGAAGAAATTAGATTCAAGTATGGGGAGTAAAGAAATTCCTAATAATTTGGCCACTGGACATTACAAGCATACTTACTTCTCTTACATTACTATTTGTGGTACTTGAATTTTGACTATTATCATACAGTTTAAAGCCAAAGCCATGATTAACCTGAATTGCAAGCAGTTAGATATTGAACAAATTCTGGTAAACAATATGCCCAGAAACCTTTGCTTAAATTCTGCTACATATGGAAGCAAGAAGATTCTTTATTCCTTCTTTTAAAAGATCAGATCTGTGATATCAAGATCCTGAATTGGGAAACTTATTTATTTAACTTTGAAGCAAAGGTCTCCCTATGATAGTCTTGGTTGTCCACATTTTTAAAAATTCTTCTGTGTTAACATTATAAACCAAAACTGAAAGCATCACTAAAATGGTAGGGAAAAAAGGCCAAACAGGGGAGATCCTGATTTCAAGCCCCTGCACCTACAACTATACAGAAAAAAAATCTTTGCTATGTTATGTTCCCAAATTATTTAATTCTAGAATTTCAGACATTTAAAAATGTTGAACATGAAAAATTAATCAGCAATTGTTCTCATATGTAATGCAGATACCTTACTGCATTACTCTAAAAAATGTATTGCATAGTTGAGTATGGAAAATACCTGCATGTGGAGCCAAAGACAACAAACCTAAGGATCATTAAACCCATGTAAGCCATGAATTTTGTTATGCATGATGTCTCAGACTTGTATTTCTAAGTCACTCTCACTGCTATTCTCCATATTACTGATGAAAAAGAATAACAGAAGATAAAACCACGACATTAGAGGAAAAATTTCCAATGAAGTATGGCTTTATTACAGAAGTGATTTTCAATCAAGTTCTTTTACTATCTTTCATGACTATTCATGGACAATAAATGGAACATTTCAGAACATTCCATTAATATTTATGAACTTTTCAAATGATCAGTTACTAACCAAAGTAATTTAATTTGTTAAACAGCTATGAATTATGTACTGGTCATTCAATTTTACCAAACAGAAATGAATCAATGCCTTAGAAGTGAGTGATACTTCCGATCATACTGCATCTGCTTATTCACTTGCACATTGGCCAAGCTTTTCACATCACACAGATTTATGGCTACTTAGGAATTATATGCACATCCAGGATTGATTCATTTTCTTTCCTTTACCTCTAAACTCTTAGTTTTGTGATGTTTTGTTGACTTAATAATTCTGATTTAAGAATAATTATCAATACTCTCTCTCCATGGAAATGTTCTCCTGATTCACTTACTGCTGTAATTCTGTAATTATAACAGAAATTGGTAATCTCTCATGAATATTTTCTATACTATGAGTTATCTCAATAAACTAGAAATCCAAGATGATATTCTACTGGATTCTGTGACTTAATTTGTGCACAAAGAGTACAAATCTATTTTTAAAATAAAGATTAAACTCTATACATAATCCTGGTACCAGTGGCTCATGTCTGTAGTACTAGCTATGTTGTAAGCTGAGTTCTTAGGATCACAGTTTTAAGCCAAAATAAATCTCACAGACTCAGTAAAAATCACCAGGAAACCAGAAGTGAAGCTGTAGCTCAAAGTGGTAGAGCAGTAGCCTTGAGCGAAAAAGGTCAGAGACATAGAATAAACACTAAAAGTATTTTTATTATCCTTAAATTGATGTACAAAATGATTTCCATTTAACCTGTTAGTTTGTAAGCTCAAGACATCTTGATCAGAGACACATTTTCTATTTCCCTATCTCTCCCAATCCACCTATCCTGTCTATTTACCTAATTCACTTTTCACATGGATGCATCAATTCATCAAACATATTTAAGCAATGCTAAGGACTTCAAAAATGTAATGGTTTCATGGATTTATTAGTAATAGGCTTTCAAACAACTTCAATATAATATCTTAAAAATGTGTCATGGTATCATTGTACATTATGGGTTATCACTAATGTTATCTATTTATAAAGATACTTTATGAAACACACATAAAGACACTTTCAACTCATCAGAGTTAAGCCATTTGTAATAAATAATGTAAACCTGTATCAGGCAATTTCACAATGGGTGCCAGAATTAATGAGTACAAGTTAAGGAGCAAATGATCATATGGGTACAACAAAACATATAAGCAGAAAAACAGGATTTTCAAGATAAGGGGACCAGTGTAACAATTATCTTTCAACCACATTGTTGCCATATGACAAACTAAAATACCTGTTTGTCTTTCTCATTTATAGTTATGTGGATTACGTGATAAAATTATAGCTCTGTAGATTACACAATAAAAGTATATCTTGTAGGCAAATTAAGCTCTTTGTGAAAACTGAGAAAGGAAACAACAAAAAATGATGAACATTATTTTATTTGTTCAGAATAGGTTGTTTTTAAAAAAAAGTCAAGAGCTTAATGATGATGATGATGATTATGTTCATAAGATAAACACATGTATTAAATCATACATGCCAATGAAGGTGGTGAATAGTCTCCATCAAAATAGTGTCAGCCCGCTCTTATTAAAGGTAATGAGGTGTAGTTATTTGAAAATATGTTCCACATATAAATGCCTATAAAATGCAAAGTAGACTAATTCTACTGAGTTATGTTAATAACTAGTGAAAAGCATCTCACTCTGAAGTACTTCAAAAACAAATTATTCAAAGTGTCTACCAGGTGTTGAGAACGGCATGGACAGAAGAATTTGGGATTTGGTTTTATTCCCAGTCACCTTTAGGAGTACTCCAGCACTTCCTAAAGTGGTTTATCAGTACACATTTGAATATTTTAATTATACACTTCAAAAAATACTTCAGAGTCATTTGACTAAAAGTGCAATTTGTGTATTACATTTTAGTACTTAAATCAACTATGAAATAGCATTTTAAATTAAAATCCAATACACTTTGCATTCACTCTGTTCAAGCAAATTGAAGCTAATTAAAACTCTCAAATTAAACAAGACTAAGGGAGCTAACAATGCATTTCTTAAAATATAATACATTATTACATGTAGAACCCACTGTGTATATTCATGGAAATGCTATGAACAATGAAAAGAAGTAGATAGAATAGAGGTAGAAATCGATCTTTGAAAATCTTGAGGAAAATTGTTTAAAGGTTACGTATGAATGCAACTCAACTGTTTAATTATCCTCTTTGCAAAAATCACTCATGTCTGCCTAAGAAAGGTTTTTTGCATATTCTTTCTCACTCAATCCATGGTTTTGAGTGTATCCCTAACAGTGAAGCCCCGACTTCCAGCTCTAATTGCTGCTGGTTAGTAACAGATCCTTGTGAATTTTATCCACAATTGAAAACATGTAGCGCTCATGTTTGTATTCTAACCAGTGAAAGCGTGTTGAATTATGTATGCTTTATTGATTTCTCTTCACTATTAAACAGATGCTGCTTTGAATATACTTTGGAAATATTTCTTTAAAAATCATTGAAATGTGCTATAACAGTGTTTGTAAAATGTCTGTGAAATCCAGTATTTCTTTACAAAGTGACTTAGATTTTTCCCTCTCCTTGCTTCCTTGGCAAAATTTTAAAATATTTTACCAGATATGTAAATTTCTGTGAGTGTTGTGAAATTATAATACCTTTCACTGTATTAAATGCCATTTCTCTCATTGTTCATTTGTATTTTCTTTATGATGCCTATTGTTGAAATTTATTATGATTTTTAGTTATAGTCTGAGTATAGAGTCTTTGAACATTATACCTCAAATTGTATACACATACTGTCAATCTATAAACATACTGAGAGTTTTCAAATACATCAGTTAATTGGGAAATAGGAGAGAATTGCAATGGTAATATGCATATCATACTAAACTAGGAATAATAAATAGTTAAGGCAAATGGGAATGATTATTAGCAAATACTAATAATAAGAAAGGGAAAATTCATGTAAGTTGCTTGGATATAAAATCTGTTGGTATTGGAGAAACAGGGAAATAGTATCAATCTTTTGCTGAAAGTACCATTGCTGATAAATGTGCTGTTAGATAATTTTGTAGGCATAATTGCAATCCAAAGAATTTGAAGAAAAATTAATTACAGAAATACTTACATATAGGTTAACATGTACAGTATTTTGTATGCATACAATGAGAAATGTCTTGTAGAAGTATTAGAAAGCTTTGACACAAAGCTTTAGAAAGCTTTGACAAATTCACACCTGCATACTTAAACACCTACACACACACACACACACACACACACACACACGTGCGCACACACTCAGTTTGGCTACATTTAGCTAACTTCTTTAAATATTTTAAATTTACATTCAAAAACAAACTACCAATTATGTTTTAATTGTTTCATATATTTAATCATATCTTTCAAAATATTTCTTAATCTGGCTTCTCTGGTCTTATGTGCCTATTATAATTATTCTGATTTTTATTTTTATTATATATTTTTATTGTAAAAATATTGTACAGAGGGGTTACAATTACATGAATAGGGTAATGAGTACAGTTTGTACTAAGCATTGTTACCTCCTGTTTTTTTTCCCCCATACCAACACTTCCCTCCCCACCTCCCAACTCCTCCTGCTCCCCACCCCAACATTGTAAAGTTTGTTTTCAACATAGTTTTCTGTACATCTCATCATCACAATGATTCAACCTGCATCCCCATTTAAGCATTCCACTATATCCCTTCCCCTCCCCAGTTTACAAAAATGTATATACAAGATGTAAAACATCAGCATCAAATCCAGTGAAAACAGGGGTTATACCATGGGGGAAGAACATACAAAAGAAAAGAATCACAGAGTGCATTAAAAGTACATTAAAAACAATAGCAAGCAAGCCAGAAAAAAAAAAGCTCTTGTATCCCTGTCTTGGGGTATGTTTTGCTTAACATTTTCTCATGTGGTCATATGTACATAGCCGGTGACATTCTCTGCTTGTCCTAGATATGTACTAGTCATTGAAAACAGGGGAAACTGTGGGAACTATGTTTCTTGAGGCCTGGCTTACTTCACTTATTATAATATTTTCCAAGTCTTTCCATTTCCTAAAAATGGGGCAATGTTATTCTTTCTGATGGAGGCATAGAATTCCATTGTGTGTGTGTGTGTGTGTGTGTGTGTGTGTGTGTGTGTGTGTTACATTTTCTTGATCCATTCCTCTCATTTGGGGCATCAGGGTTGGTTCCATATCTTAGCTATCTTAGCTATGTTAAATAATGCTGCAATAAACACGGTTGTGCTGGTAGCTTTCGTATCACCTTGTTTGTGATCATTTGAGTAAATGCCCAAAAGTGGGATTGCTGAGTCATAAGGGAGTTCTATGTGGAGTCTTTTGAGGAACCTCCATACTGCTTTCCAGAGTGGTTGAACAAGT
Source organism: Dipodomys ordii (assembly GCF_000151885.1). Taxonomy (NCBI): domain Eukaryota; kingdom Metazoa; phylum Chordata; class Mammalia; order Rodentia; family Heteromyidae; genus Dipodomys; species Dipodomys ordii. Next base: position 143,853 of record NW_012267360.1, read on the forward strand.
TGACACTCCCACCAAAAATGCAGTAGGATTTTGGTTACATCCCCTCCAGCATCTGTTGTTATTAGAGTTCTTGATTATAGCCATTCTAACTAGGTGAGGTGGAATCTCAACGTCTTCTTAATTTGCAATTCCTTTATGGCTAGAGAAGTTGAGCATTTCTTCATGTATCTATTGGCCATTGTTATTTCCTCTTCAGAGATGTCTCTCTTTAAGTCTTTAGGCCACTTATTAATCAGTCAGTTGTTTCCTTGGAGATTTATTGTTGGGGGATTTAGTTTCTTGATTTCTAAGTATATTTTTGATATGAGACACTTGTCCATTGTATGGCTTAGTGAAGATCTTCTCCCAGTCCGTGGGCTTTCTATTGATATTGCTAGCTATGTCCTTTGCCTTGCAAACTTCTCAACAAAATCTTGGCCAATCGACCTCAACAATTCATCAAAAAAATCATACACCATGATCAAACAGGATTTATTTCAGGGATGCAAAGCTGGTTCAATATATGCAAATAAATTAATATAATTCATCACATCAACAAGAGTAATGATAAGAAGCACATGATTATCTAAATAGATGCAGAAAAAGTATTTGACAAAATTCAACACCCCTTGATGATGAAAGAAAGCTCTGGAAAAACTAGGAATCCATGGAGCATTCCTCGCTATAATAAAGGCCGTATATGACATACCTACAGCCAGCATTATATTTAATGATGAAAAGTTAAAGCCATTTTCTCTAAATTCAACAATATTGGTCACTATATCAACACCTTCTAGTGAATTATTTTAAATTTCTTAGATTTTTTAAGCATCACTTACTTTTATTTTGTCAGTCATGGGGCTTGAACTCTGGGCCTAGGTTCTGTCCCTGAGCTCTTCAGTGCAAGGCTAGCACTCTAATTGAGACACAGCACCAGTTCTCATCAGTTAATTTTTATTATAAAAATATATTTTAATGTTCGAGTATTACCAATTATAACGTAATAATTGTGTATTTCAACAATTTTATAAAATCTAAAGAAATGATATCTTAGAGAAGTCAATTGTATTCTTTTTCTTGTTGCTTATGTGGTACTGAGGATCGAACCCAGGGCCTCAGGCATACAAGGCAAGCACTCTACCACTGAGCCATCTTCCCAGCCCCGAGAAGTCAATTGTGCTCAACTTTTTAGTTCATATATTGTTTCCCTTTAACAGCTAATTATGCTATGCTTTCTTAGTAGAGGTTTAGTTATCAATTTCCAATTTTTCACATATTTTATTGAGTTTTCCTATACTACAATATCTATTGTAGCTTCTAGTGCAATATAAAAGAAACACAAATATTTAAATCATCTTCTAATTTCATTCTTTAAAAAAATTCTTGTATTAAGAACATGGTTTCCCTTATTTGCAATAACTAGTATTTGTCTGAGACAAGCAGAAATGGTCAGATAAGTTGACGTTAGGCGAAATGAACCCCAAGATAAGGATGCAATTTTTTTTTAATTTCTTGCGATTGTTTCTAACATATTTATAAGATGATGATTTCTTTGTTGCTTTGTATGTCCCTCCCCCATGGTATAACCCCTGTTTTCACTGTACTTGATGTTGGCATACTTTGTGGAGGGGAAGAGAAAAAACAAATTGTTTAAATAGGGATACAGGTGGACCCATTGCCATAATGAGATGTACAAGACCTTATGTCGAAAAATGAATTTTACAACTTTGGCGGGGTGAGGGAGGGGGAGGGAAGATGGGAAGGGATGGAAGGGGAAACAAAGGAGGAGGCAACAATGCTTGATAAGAAATGTACTCATTACCTTGTCCATATAATTGTAACCCGTCTGTGTGATATTTTCACAATAATAAAATAAAAAGACCGTGATGCCACCTATAACTCTCTAGAGAGTTACTTATTTTTCGTTAAAATGTTTCCATCTTAATATTACTTCTAAATCTTGCCCCAATTTAATGATGCTTTAGAAGAAACATCCTCAAAATGTTTACTAATTTTCCTCTGTTTAAAATATTATTTTAAAGGTGATATACTAAGGGGTTACAGTTACGTAAGTCAGGCAATATCTCACCCCTCTCCTTCATTCTCTCCCAGTTTTTCCTCTCCTGACTCTCCCTCCCACAAGGTTTGTAGTACTCTTTCAGCATAGTGTCAAGTAGGTTTAATTTTTAAAATATTCTTTTTATTTCCATTGAATTTGTTCTATTTTCTTAGCTTCCTTCTACAATGTACTAAGTTCATAAAAAATATACACATCAAAAGTTGGCTACATTGACTAGAACAATTCCTGACACACAGTATGAAAGAAAGCACATCTTAGATTGGATTACATATGAAGTTATATCTCTGATTTGAGAGTAAATAGAAATAATTTTCTACCAATATGATTGAATGAACCTAATATTTCTTCACATGTATCATATTAGCATAATCAAACTGAGCTGAATACATGAATAAGTTTTCTTCAATATTTTTGTAATTGTTAGAAACAGATTAATTAGCCTTAAAATTACCTTAGTACAATATATAAAATAATGTTAGTTTAGGAAGAACAAATAATTTTTTTCAGTTGTTAAAATCATATTTCCTAAAGCAAAAGCATTTTGACATTATCAAATATCACTGTGTGGTTAAAGAAAATTATAAAAGACTTCACAAAATAAATCTCATTACTTTCCAAAAGCCTTTGAATTAAGTGAAGGAAAAATGTTACCATATTTGACTTTCAAACTTGATTCTCCAAATAATTAACATGTAGGAAAAGAGCGTGACATTTCAATTCTGATATGGTATTAAACTCAATTAACATAGAAATTCTACAAAAATAATCATTTGAAAAATATTCCCAAAGAACTTAATAAAAGTTTAATAATAATTCTGAAAAATAAAAAAAATGTAAGACCAAAATATTAAAATTATTCACATGTTGTAGTCTTAACCTCTGAAATACTGTTAGAATTATTAGCTATTATTTTTCTATGAAAGACTATAATTACTGATTTATTTATTGATATATTAATTGCTTTTTCATAAGTAATTCCTTGTTGAAGATGGATTCTATAAATCCTGGTCCAAAATTCTAGATTATTTCAGAAAATAAAAAATGATGCAATAAAACATCAATATCAAAGAAATAATCTTATAAATGTTTTAGAAACAATCACATAAAAGAAAAAATTACCATGGTATAACATCTGCTTTCACTGTATTTGATGTCGGTATAATTTGTGGAGGGGAAGGGAAAAAACAAATAGTTTAAACAGGGATATAGGTGGATCCATTGCAACAATGAGATGTACAAGACATTATGTCAAAAACAAACTGTACAACTTTGATGTTGGGGGAGGAGTATTGGGTGGGGGGGCAGAGGAGGATGGGAAGGGATAGGAAGGGGAAACAAAGGAGGAGGCTGCAAAGCTTGATAAGAAATGTACTCATTATCTTGCCTATGTAATTGTTACACCTCTGTACAATATTTTCACAATAAAAAATCAATATCTGTCAGGTTATTTGAGATACAGAACTTTCACAATCTTGAAATGCAAGTAGTTAAATTAGTAATTGTTTTGTAAATAGGTGGTACAGATTAATAAGTTAATATTTTCAGTTGAGCAGTAAAGAATATACCCAATGCTGGGTGCCAGCACCACCACTTCCATCTCTTTCTGCATATGTGGTACTGAGGAATCGAACCAAGGGCCCCATGCATTCAAGGCAAGCACTCTAACAATGAGCCATCTTCCCAGCTTGGCACCAGTTCATTTAATCCTTGTAAATACTCTATGTTAGCAGGTGCTTGTGGCTTGGACCTGTAATCCTAGCTACTCAGGAGGCTGAGATCTGAGGATTGAAATTTGAAGCTAACCTGGGAAGAAAATCCATGAGACCCTTATCTTCAATTATCCACAAAAACCTGGAAGTGAAGCTTTGGTTCAAATGATAGAGAACTAGCCTGGAGAGCCAAAGAAAAAGAATAGGGACAGTGCCCAGGCCCTGAGTTCAAACCCCAGAACCCTGGGTTTGGGGTGGGGAAATAGGTTATGTTTAGGAAGTTGAGCTGTGGCTTACGTGGTAGAGTGCTGGCCTTCAGCAAAAAAGTACAGAGATAGGGCCCAGTTCCTGAGTTCAAGCCCAAGAGCAGAATACATATATATGTTCTGATATATATATATATATATATATATATATATATATATATATATGTTCTAGTTTCAATGGATCATGACTATATTCCTAAACTAGTGCAAGCAAGGGCTCAAATCAGGAGGTCATCCTAGGCAGAAAGTTTCCAAGGCCCTATATCCACCATTATGAAGCTGGGCATAGCAGTGAGCAACTGTCTTCTCTTATACAGGAGAAGCATAAATTAAGAGAACAACTGTCCAAGCCATTTCAAGCAAAAGTAAAATTCAACTCAAATAATAGAAACAAATGAATTTGGAGTTAAGCCTCAAGTTATAGATAATTTGAAAGGTGGCCCATAGAAGGCTTTACATTAGTGCAAGCATCATTCTTCACTGGTAAGACGGTGTGCCATAATGGTTCCACACATTTGTAAAACTTTCTTTCCCTCCTAAAGGCAGAGCCCAGCTAGATTTCCAAAGCATAATTGGGGTGAAGAACTGGGGGTCAGGAGATGAAAGCTGAAGATGAAAAACTTGGGGCTGGGAAGGTGGCTCAGTGGTAGAGCGCTTGCCTTGCATGCCTGAGGCCCTGGGTTTGATTCCTCAGCACCACATAAGCAAAAAGAAAAAAAAAAGCCAGAAGTGACACTGTGACTCAAGTGGTAGAGCGCTAGCTTTGAGCTGAGGAGCTGAGGGACAGTGCCCAGTCCCACAATTCAGGACCCACAATCGGACTGGAAAAAAAAAAGAAAAGAAAAAGAAAAACTCAGGAATCAATCAATGTTATTCTTTCAATGACCTACTGGATGGACAACAATCTATTTCTCAGTCTTCATGTGTTTAAATATTGTCTGTAATTTCTTTTTCTCTAATTTTCTAAGTTTCTTTCATTTTGTCTGATGGAATACGGAGGGTTATATTTTAATATATTATATTTGTTAATACTGGCATAGTATTCCATAATATGATCTATTGGGCAGAAATTCTATGGGCTTCTGAGAAGTATGTGTATTTTGTAGCTATTGTATAAAACATACTCTAAAAACCTATTAAACCCATTTGATCTATTGTACCAATTAATTTTGAAGTTGCTTTGTAGATTTTAATATATAGATGATGTGTTTATTTCTGAGTGTCGGGTATTGAAATCTCCTCTATTGTTGTTTTGAGATCTATCTCTTTTTATAAATCTAGTAGGTTTTGTTTTATGATATTGGGATACACAATATTTGGTACCTATATGTAGACAATTATTATCTCTACTTGTCAGATTGTTTCATTTACTTAATATGAAGTGGCATCTTTTATCACTTCTTATTCTCCTTTATCCAAAATAGAAATAGGTGTACTTGAATGTCTTTGAGTACTGTTTACCTGGATAATGTTTTCCCACCCTTTTAAGTGTTATCTTTGTCAATGAGATACATTTCCTTTCTGCAACAAATGCTGAGCCACACCTCTTCTTCTGTAATTCACTTGTTATTTTTGTAATTGATTCCCTCTTCCCAGCAGATACATGTCTAGACTATGATCTGCTTATTTAAAGATTTCTGAAATTGTTGGGATGACAAGAACAAACCAGAAGAAGAGACAACGAGAACAGGAATAGAATTTTTTCTAAGTGTTTTGATTTTCTACCAAATGGGACAATGTCACAAAGAAACACAGGTCTCATGGTTTCCCTTATTTGCCTGCATCTTGTGTGTGTGTGTGTGTGTGTGTGTGTGTGTGTGTGTGTGTTTCTAAATTGTGGATGGGAATTGAAATAACAAAATGATGAAATTAGGATACAGTTTGACCCATTATAAGAATGAGATGTACACGACATTATGTTGAAAATGAACTGTACAACTTAGGTGGGGAGAAGTTGGAGAGGTGGGGAGGGAAGAGATGGTAGGGGGAAAACAAAGGAGGAGGTAACAATGCTCCATAGGAAATGTACTCATTAATTTGCTCATGTAACTGTAACCCCTCTGCACAGTATTTTTACAATAATCCATTCTTTTATTGCCCAGACTGCACTAAAAAGCTGTTTGTTTTCTATTCACACATGTGAACTCTCCCCAATGTTTTCTCTTTTGAATATACGTCTACACATCTATTCCTGAAAGTCTAAAGTCTTCTACCTTCTTAGATTAGCCAATATCTAGATAATTTTGAAATTTAAAAATGCTCTTTAAGTTGGCTCTACTTTAATAATATAGTTAATTTTGGTTCCAAATACCTTGAGTTTACTTTTTTTAATTTATACTTTTTATTGTAAAGATACTGTACAGAAAGTTTATAGTTACATGAGTAAGGTAAAGAGTACATTTCCTATCAAGGATTCTTACCCCCTCCTTTATTTTTCCCCTACCATTCCTTCTCACACCACTTCCCCAACTCCACACCCCCCACCCAACTTGTAAAGTTTGTTTTCAACAGTGTCTTGTACATCTCATTGTTACAATGGGTCAACCTGTGTCCTTATTTCAGTATTTTGCTACTTCCCTTGTGCTCCTCAAATTAGAAAAATGTATATACAAGATGCAGGACACCAGAATCAAATACAGTGAAAATGGGTTATACTATGGGGTAAGAATGTACCAAAAAAATCACACAGTACATTATAACTACATTAAAAAGAACAACAAAAAAGATAAAACCTCTTGTTTCCCTATCTTGAGTTTCATTTCCCTTAGCACGACCCTATATGATCATATGTAAATACTTTTTGACCTTTTCTGCTTGTCCTACACATATGCAAGTTATTGCAATTAAGGGAAACCATGGGACCTATGCTCCTATGGGCCTGACTTACTTAATATAATTGCTTCTAAGTCTTTCATTTCCTAACAAATGGGGCAGTGTCATTTTTCCTGAGAACACATAGAATTCACTCATCTATATCTATATCTTGACAGATATAGATATGGATATAGATATCTCACATATTCTTGATCAATTCATCTACTGAGGGGCATCAGGGTTGGTTCCATTTCTTAGCTATGGTGAATAATGCTGTGATAAACGTAGTTGTGCTGGGAGTTTCAGTATGGCCTTGTTTGTGATCATTTGGGTAAATGCCCAAAAGTGGGATTGCTGGGTCATAGGAGAGCTCTATGTGGAGTCTTTTGAGGAACCTTCATACTGCTTACCAAAGTAGTTGAACAAGATTACACTCCCACCAACAATACAGTAGGGTTCCCTTTTGGCCACATTCCATCCAGAATCTGTTGTTAGATTTCTTGATTATAGCCATTCTAACTGGGGTGAGTTGGAATCTCAATGCTATTTTGATTTGCATTTCTTTTTTAATTGTTTTTTATTGTGAACACACTATACAGAGGGGTTAGAATTACATGGGAAAGATAATGAGTACATTTCTTATCAAGTATTGTAGCCTCCTCCTTTGTTTCCCCTTCCCATCCCTTCCCATCCTCCCCCCCCACCTACCCAATCCTCTCCCCCCCCCACAAAAGTTGTAAAGTTTGTTTTCGACATAACGACTTGTACTTCTCATTGTTGCAATGGGTCCACCTATTTAAACGATTTGTTTTTCCCCTTCCCCTCGACAAATTATACCGATATCAAATACAGTGAAAGCACAGGTTATACTGTGGGGGAGGGACATACAAAGCAACAAAGAAATAATCTGATAAATGAGTTAGAAACAAATGCATGAAAGACAAAAACATTTAAATACATATCTAAGGGTTCATTTTCTTAACATCAACTTATCTGACATTTTCTGCTTGACACATACATATACTAGATATTATCATTTGCATTTCTTTATGGCCAGATAAGTTCAACATTTCTTCATGTGTCTCTTGGCCATTCTTATTTTCTCTTCAGAGAAGTTTCTCTTTAAGTCTTTAGCCCACTTATTAATCTGGCAGTTGTTTCTTTGAGGATTTGTTGTTGGGGATTTATTTTTTTAGTTCTTAGTACATATGAAACCCCTGTCCTATATATGGCTAGTGAAAATCTTGTCCCAATCTGTGGGCTTTCTATTGATCTTGCTAGCTATGTCCTTTGCCATGCAGAAGTTCTGCAATTTCATGCAATCCCATTTGTCCAACCTTTCTTTGATTTGTTGTTTTTCTGGGTCTCTATTAAGAAAATTTCATAGGTCCCATAGTTTCTTTTATTTGCAATATCTTGTATATGTCTGAGTCAAGCAGACAAGGTCAGATAAGGTGATGTTAGGGAAATGAACCCTAAGATATGTATTCAAATGTTTTTTTTTCTTTCATATGATTGTTTCTAACACATTTATAAGATGATTTCTTTGCTGCTTTGTATGTCCCTCCCCCACAGTATAACCCCTGCTTTCACTGTATTTGATGTCGGTATAATTTGTGGAGGGGAAGGGGAAAAACAAATCATTTAAATAAGGATACAGGTGGACCCATTGCAACAATGAAATGTGCAAGTCCTTATGTCGAAAACAAATTTTACAACTTTGGTGGGGGGGGGAAGTGGCGGGATTGGGGGGGGGAGGATGGGAAGGGATGGGAAGGGGAAACAATGGAGGAGTCTACAATGCTTAATAAAAAATGTACTCATTATCTTGCCCATATAATTGTAACCCCTCTCTACAGTATTTTCACAAAAAAAAACTAAATAAAAATAATAAAAAAGAAAAATAAAAAAAGAAAATTTCAGCCTGTGCTAAGGAACTTTAGAGTTTCTCCTATTCCTTCCTGTAATGTTTTCATGGTGTCTGCTTTGACTTCGAGGTCTTTGATCCATTTGGAGCTGATTCTGGTCCAGGGCAATAGATAAGCATCTAGCTTTAGTTTTCTAGAGGTGATTCACCTATTTTGTTAGCACCATTTACTGAAGAGACTGTCTTTCTTCCATTCTATATTTTTTAGCTCTTAGCTCTCTTATTGAAGATTAGGTGGCTATAGGTCTGTGGGTTCATTCTGGGTTTTCATTTCTATTCCATTGGTCCTGAGGTCTGTTCTTGTGCAGGTACCATGTTGTTTTGATTACCATGACTTTGTAGTAGAGTTTGAAATTTGGTATTACTATTCCTCCAGCACTGTTGTTCCTGCTAAGGATTGTTTTTGCTATTTGGGGTCTTTTATTGTTCCATATAAATTTTTGGATTGTTTTGTCTATTTCATTGAAGAATGAGGGTGGCACATTGATAAGTATCCCATTGAATTTGTAGATCGTCTTTGACAGTATTGCCATTTTCACGATGTTAATACTCCCAACCCAGGAACATGGGAGGTTTTTCTACTTCCCTAGCTCTGTTTCAACTTCATTTTTCATGTTTTTAAACTTTTCCTCATAGAGGTCCTTCACTTCTTTAGTTATGTTTATTCCTAGGTATTTTATTTTTTTGGGGGCTATTACAAAAGGACTTGATTTCCTGATTTCAGCTGTGATCTTCTCATTGTTGGCATATAGAAAAGCCATTGACTTTTATGGGTTAATTTTATGCTCTCATACTTTGCCAAAGTTGTGAATAAGCTTGAGTAATTTACGAGTGGAATCTATGGGATTCTTTAACTACAAGATCATGTCATCTGCAAAGAGGGAGAGTTTTACTTTTTCTTTACCTATTTGGTTCTCCGATATGTTTCTATCTTTTCTTATTGCTCTAGCTAGGCATTCTAATATTGAATTGAAGAGAAGTTGAGAGAGTGGAATCCATGTCTCATTTCTGAATTTAGAGGAAATGGCTTTTGTGTTTTGCCATAAGTATAATGCTAACTATATGTTTGCCATACAAAGCCTTTATTACACAGTAAAAAATAAATAAAAATTTAAAAAAGCAAAACAAAAAACAAAGCCTTTATTATATTGAGGACCATGGAGTCCTAATTTTTCCAGAGCCTTCATCCTAAAAGGGTGTTGGATCTTATCAAATGCTTTTTCTACATCTATTGGTATAATCATATGTTTCTTATCCTTGGTCTTGTTGGTGTGATGAATTACATTGATTGATTTGCTTATATTGCATCTCCGAAATTAATCCTGTTTGATCATGGTGTATGATTTTTTTGATGAAGTTGTTGAAGTTGATTAACCAAAATTTTGTTGAGAAGTTTTGCATCGATGTTCATCAAAGAAATGGGTCTATATTTATGTTTCTTTGATGAGTCCCTGCCTGGTTTTTTGATGAATGTTATGTTGGCCACGTAGATCGAGTTTGATAGTTAACTTTCACTTTCAATTTCATTGAAGTGTTGGAGAAGTATTGGTGCGAGTTCTGCTTTGAAGGCCTTGTAGAATTCCACTGTAAATCCATCCAGTCCTGTTCTTTTCTTGGGTGGGATATCTCTTATTGCTGTTCCTATTTTGATGCTTAATGGGTCTGTTAAGTTGGTTTAAATCATCTTGGTTTAGTTTGGGCATGTCAGTCTTTGACAGAAATTTGTCCATTTCTTCCAGATTTTCAATTTTATTAGCATAATGATTTGACAAATATTTCCTTATAATGTTCTGAATTGTGGTTGTTTCTGTGGTAATGTTTTCATACTCATCTCTGAGTTTGTTAAATTGGGGGTGTTCTCTTCTTGATAAGATTTGCTAAGGATTTGTCAGTTCTGTTAATTTTTTCAAAGAACCAACTCTTTGTTTTGTTGATTCTTTTTATGTTTTCTTGGACTATAATTCATTTAATTTTGATTTAATTTTAATCTTTTGCTACCAATTACTGGATTGTGGTTTAGCTTGTTGCTGTTTTTAAAAGTGCTTCAGGTGCTTCATTAAATTGTTGCTTTCAGATCTCTCCAATTTGTTGAAGTAGGAATGCAGAGGTATAAACTTGGTCTGAGTACTGCATTTGCTGTGTCCCAGAAGATTTGGCAATTTGTGTGTTCTTCTTTGTTAAATATCATGAACATTTGAATTTCCTTTGTAATCTCTTACATGACCCACTGGTGGTTCAACAGTGTGTTGTTCAGCCTCCATGTGTTACGGGATTTTCTTTGGTGGCTTTTGGTATTGAGTTCTAATTTTACTTCCTTGTGGTATGAGAAAATGCAGGGCATAATTTCAATGTTTCTGAATTTGGACAAATTTTCTTTGTGACCCAAATGTACTCTATTATGGAGAATGTTCAGGTGCTGCTGAGAAGAATGTGTATGCTGATTTTGCTGAGTGAAATATTCTATAGAGGGCTATTAAATCTAGTTGGTCTATGCAGTTGTTTACCTCTGAGGTTTCTGTGTTGAGTTTTTCCAGGTTGATCTATCTATTAGGGATACTGGTGTGTGAAATTCCCCCACAATTAATGACTTTGCATCTATTTGTGATTTTTAGGGAAAGTAGTATTTCTTGGATAAATTTGGGTGTGCCATTATTTGGTGAATAGACATTTAGAAATGTATTATCTTCCTAAAGGGAAGATATCTAAATTAGTATGTAATGACCTTCTTACCTCTTCTCACTAATTTTAATTTGAAGTTTATATTATCTGATATTATGATTGCAACTCCCACCTGTCTGTGGGGTTCATGTGCTTGGTATATTTTATTTCAACCTTTTACTTTCAGAATATTTTTAGGGGGTGGGGGCAAGGTGTAACTCTTTAAGGGAGCAGATATAAGGATCTTGCTTTTTGATCCAATTAGGCAATCTATGTCACTTAATTGGAGAATTAAGTCCATTAATATTGATAATTAGGACTGGTTGGTGTTTGGTAGTTTTGCCATGTTATCCACTTTCTTGGAGGCTGTGCCAACAGAGTTCTTCCTATGATTCTTGGATTCTCTGTTTGGGGGCTGCTTCTTGGCCTTTATCGTGCTCTTCTGTGTTTCTATGTATAGGATATCTTTAAGCATCTTTTGTAAGGCTAGTTTGATGGAGATACATTGTTTCAGTTTTTCTTTGCTGTGGAAGGTTTTTGTTTGTCCTTCCATTATGAAGGAGAGTATAGCTGGGTACAATATTCTTGGTTGACAGTTGTTTGTCTTTAGGGCATAGATACATCATTCCATGGTCTTCGTGGTTTCATTGTCTCTAATGAGAAATCTGAAGTTGTAATGATTGGTTTCCCTTTATAGGTGGTTGATCTTTTCTCCCTGACAGCTTTAAGGATCCTTTCCTTAGTCTCAGTTGATTCTGTGTGGATTACAATGTGGCAATGGGATGAATTATTCTGGTCTGGTCTATTTGGGGTCCTAAAGGCTTCATGTATCTGAATGGGCCTATCTTTTTACATGTTTGGGAAGTTGTCTGCTTGGATCCTGTTAAATAAATTTCCTAGACCTTTCACTTCTGTCTCTAGGCCCTCCTCTACACCCATTAGCCTTAAATTAGACCTTCTGATGGTGTCTTCTAAATGTTTAATAGATCTATCATATTTCTTGGATTTGTCTTGAATATCTGTATGTTCTTTATCTATAATATCTAGGCTGTCTTCAATCCCAGAGATTCAATCTTCTGCATAGTCTAATGTACTGTCAAGACTTTCTATTTTGTTTTTATTTCCTTTCCTTCTAATTGGTCAGACTTGATGGTTTCAAATTCTTTTGAGAGCTTTGTTTTATATCTTGTATGGGCTTCTTTACCTCCTTAATTTGGCTTTCAGTGTTCATTTTCCAATCACTTAATTGATTTCTTATAATTTCATTGGACTCCCTTTCCTTCTGTTGGGATTCATTCAGCATTCTCCTTCTGGCTTTCCTGGATTCCTCCAGCTCTCTGTTTGTGGATTCCATGAATGCCTCTATTAATCTTTGTTCATTTTCATCCCACTCACACAATTCCTCTATTAATCTTTGAGTAGCCTCCTCACCCTTGTGGAATTACTGTATTCATCTTTGGTTAGCCTCATCATACTCACACATTTCCCTATCAAACTCACACAGCATCCTTTGCAGGCTTTCCATTGTTCCATTCAACATGTTTACCAGAAGTGTTTGAAGAGCCTTTTGTGACGTTTCCTCTGGATTATTCATTAACTGCCCTGACTTGCCATTTTTCTTGTGGTTCTCTGCCCATTTGGGTATGAAAGCAAACCAATTCTGTGCTACTTGAAGGCAAGCATCAACCAGAGCCCTTTAGTTGCACAGATTGTTTGATGTAGTCAAAATGAGTATAAATACAATCTACTTCAACAGATACAATCTAGTTCAGCAACAAACAACTAGAGATCACTGGACTAAGAAAAATCAAAGAAGTCAGCAGACCAGAAATTAATTGTTTCAGGGAGAATTGTAAGAAGAAAATACAATTCAAGGAATGTGGGGATGGAAAGGAAGAGAGGGAATATAACCAAGACCTAAATTCTGAGAGAGGAAAAGGATAAAAAAAAAGGAGAAGAGATATAAATGAAAGGGAAAAATGAAAAATAAAAAATGTAAATATGAAACACTTAAAATTATAAAAGTATAAAAAAATAATACTACAGTATGGGAGTTAAGGCTGAGAGTTTGTGAATTGAGTAATCAATATCCGAATTAAGTATGTGCACACAATGAACGATACGGTCTAATAGAACAGCAATTAAGTAAAGCAAAAAAATAAAAATAAAAAATAAATGATGAAAAAAATAGAACTTTTTTGTTGTTGTTGTTGTTGTTTTGTCCATCATGGGGCTTGAACTCTGGGCCTGGGCACTGTCCTTCAGCTCTTCAGATCAAGGCTAGCATTCTACCACTTGAGCTATAGTGCTACTCCCAGTTTTCTGGTGGTTTATTGGAGATAAGAGTTTTATAGACTTTCCTGCCTGGCCTGGCTTTGAACCTCGATCCTCAGATCTCAGCCTGCTGAGATCCTAAGATTACAGGCCTGAGCCGCCTGTGCCCAGCTAAATATTTATTTTTTAATTAAAAAAATTAGGTAGAAGAAAGAGTTCTTTGACTTTTTTTTGAAAGGGGGAACTTATGTCTCCCCTATGTTTGTAACCAGTCTCTGGAGTCTCTGATTTGATTGTGGTGTTTGGTTTTCCTGTGGCTTGATTGGTTTCTTAAATCAGTTTGTTTGAGCAGGCAGAACATAGCTCTGCCTTACCAGGGACTTTATGACCCTCCTCCCAGGCCAGTTCAGTGGGAGGGAGATCTGCTTTGAGTATCACAAAAGAGGGAGATGGTCCATATCTTAGCTATGGTAAATAATGCTGCAATAAACATATTTGTGGTGATAGCTTTAGTATGGTCCTGCTTGTGATCATTTGAGTAAATGCCCAAAAATGGGATTGCTGGGTCATAGGGGAGCTCTATGTGGAGTCTTCTGAGGAACCTCCATAACACTTTCCAAAGTGGTTGAACAAGTTTACACTCCCACCAACAATGCAGTGAGGTTCCTTTCTGTCCACATCCCCTCCAGCATCTGTTGTTCTTAGAGTTCTTGATTATAGCCATTCTAACTGGGGTGAGGTGGTATCTCAATGCTGTTTTGATTCACATTTTTTTATGGCTAGGGAGGTTGAGCATTTCTTCCTGTGTCTATTGACCATCCTTTTTTCCTCTTCAGAGAAGTTTCTCTTTAAGTCTTTAGACCACTTATTTATTGGGCAGTTGTTTCTTTGAGGATTTGTTGTTGGGGGACTTAATTTTTTGAGTTCCAGGTATATTTTAGATATGAGACCCTAGTTTATTGTAGGGCTTTCTATTGATCTTGCTATGCCCCTTAGTAGATGAATGGATCAAGAAAATGTGGCATACATACACAATAGAATTTTATGCCTCCATCAGAAAGAATGACATTGCCTCATTTGTTAGGAAATGAAAAAACTTGGAAAAAATTATATTAAGTGAAGTAAGCCAGGCCCAAAGAAACATAGTTCCTATGCTTTCCTTTATTTGGAATAACTAGTGTATGTCTGAGACAAGCAGAAAAGGTCAGATAAGTTGATGTTAGGCAAAATGAACCCCAAGATAAGGACTCAATTTTTTTTTCTTTCTTGCGATTTTTTTCTAACATATTTATAAGATGAATTTGTTGTTGCTTTGTATGTCCCTCCCCCACAGTTTAACCCCTGTTTTCACTGTATTTGATGTTGGTGTAATTTGTGGAAGGGAAGGACCAAAAGAAATCGTTTATATATAAGGATACAGTTGGACCCATTGCAACAATGAGATGTACAAGACATTATGTCAAAAAATGAACTTTACAATTTTGGTGGGGGTGGGGGGGATGGGAAGGGCTGTAAAGGGGAAACAAAGGATGAGTCAACGATGCTTGATAAGAAATGTACTCATTACCTTGCCCATGTAATTGTAACCCCTCTGTGAGGTATTTTCACAATTAAAAAAGGGGGGAGATGGCTGTTTATCTCTAGTTGGAGTTTTTGTGATGGGGCTAGGTTGTGCATAGGGTTGAGGCCTGTCAGCAATCAGGAGCTTTTCCCTGAGTGGCTAACTCCTGAGATACTTGCATGGCCAAGCCTAGAGACATTCTCATGATTTATGATTACTGAGTTTTCAATTGTGTATCTTTTACAAGCCTGAATCTGAGTGGGGTCTGCCGCCTGTGCTGTAGTGGGGTGGGGCAACCTCTAGCTCTGTTTACTCAGTGAAGAAAGTCACTCTTCCCTGGGCGGAGCTTTCTTTGTCTAGGAAGGGCAACTTTCTCCTAAGATGGAGCTGAGCCTGGCAGGTCATTTTCCTTTGACCTGTTGAATGGTTCTATTGTCTTCTTCCAAGGCCTGAGTTACTTTCTAGCTGCTCTATCCCAGTCTTTGTCAGTATCAAAGATGGGTTTCTTCTCCTGTGGTGAAAGAGGGGACTATCTTCCCACGGGTGCTCCATGAGAAGGAGTGATGATGTATTGTGGGGCACTCATGCCTTTCCCTTAGTTTCTGGGCCATCCATGGTTTGCAACTGTCTGTGGTCACCAGAATAATGATTTCTGCACCTTGTCAGTTCTTGCTGGTGGTGAGTAAAAACTGCTTACACATTGCCTCTGACGCCTTTGTCATAGCCTCTCTTTGCTGATATGGTTGCTGGGGCAGTAGCTGGCTCAGCTCCTGTTGACACTGCTGCGTGCTCAAATCTGCTCCTGAACCAAGCTGCCTGAATTTTTCCTCTCTGGCCAAACTCTCTCTACTGTGATGGTATACTTGGTTTGACTCTAATGTCTTTGACTTTTCACTGGAACGCTAAAACTGGTGTCTATGTGAGAGCTTGTTTAGCCTCCAGCTTCTCCTCTGCCACCTTCCTCGTAATCCCTCCTTGAGCTTTTAAATCCAGTATATCAAAGGACTTAAATACTTTCTCATCAGCTTTTCCTAGCTGGAATTCACTGGCACAAATCAGTGAGTACTAAATTCCATTGCGTTTTGATAGCTCTAAGAGGTAGCATGGTACCTAAATGGCATTGTCATCATGAAGCCTTCTACTGAATCTGCGCCATTCACATTTCTTAGAGTAGAAACTCTCCATGTAGTGTACATCTCCTTTATTTATGAAAATTTATCTGGGCTTTAAATGTTTTATCTCCTCCTTAACATGGTCTTTTTCTTATTGTATCACATGGAGGTTAAAAATGTGTGTTAGATCCTCTTTTAACTTTCTATCTCACAAATTTTGTCTTGGCTACAAGATCAAAATTTGTTTTTAAGTTGATCTTATATCTTCCACAGTCTTTGATGATCCTGTTTCAAAGTATTTGCTTTTCTTTGTGTCCACAGACTGATTCTGAAGATTTTTTAAAAACTTGTTAACAGTGGCTTTTCTTTTGCCTCATGCTAAATCTTTGCTTGGAGATAAAATGCTTAAAAAATGTATTCAAACATCTTTCTTACTACAGAGCTTGTGGTAAGTGACACACACACACATAAAACACAACTCAATGCAAAAATGTGTACATAGTATTTTTCCACATTAATTTTGTTTGTTAATCTATTAAATATAATCGTCTGTCTAATAATTTGTGTTTGTTCTTGTTTCTAGAGTCTAAATATTCATGAACACAATCCCCATCTCAGCTATTCAAGTTTCAATTGTCATTTTGCAAAACAATAAAAACAATAGACTTTCTAGTAATCCATATACCACCCATTAATTCAAATGCTTACACTTGTAACTGAGATTACTGTGATCTGTGAGAATAATCAAATGCCTTGACTAATAATGGAAAAAATATGCTAGATATGCAGTGTGTCTGCAATGAAGAGTTCCTACTGGGCTCTGATTTCAGCTACACTAGCTTGACCTAATTTTGAATGCTTACATGAATAAAGTTGCTATTTTTTTTCTCCTGCTTGTGAACATTTTTCTGTCATAAAATATAGTGAGTTTCTTATTCAGTGACTTCAAATCTATTTTGGACAGTAAGTGTTAAATAAAATTCTTATGGAAAGAGAGATTCTCTGAATGTTAGGTTGTAGAGTCAGATCTAATCAGATAAAGACAGTTCTTAGATGTCCTTATGTTCAAATGCTATACAATCTCTCTTCTTGGGAGAGGGGAGTGTGAAGGGGGGAGGACTTGTGAATTGTCTAACCAGTTCAACACAGAAAAAGTATTTGGTGTATCACCCATGGTCATGTTATATAATAGAACACTCTCTATATATATCTTTAGCTTCATGATACTAAGTTGTGTTACCAATATAAGTTGATTGGATAAAAATATTTTTCATTATGGTTTGATGAGGTAAACATCATGTTGATGAATTCATCATGCAGGATGATTAACAACTGGGTGGCCTTCAGCCAGTCATGAGAATATGGGAGCCCCCAATCATGCAGATATGAGAAAAATAGTTCTTATAACGTTCTAATAAGCTTGGACATAGATTCTTACCCATTAACTTTGCAATGAGAGCGCAGCACAGACTGAATACCTGACATCCTGGGAACCAATCTAGATATGCTATGCTCAGACTCATTACTGACAGAGATAGAGATAACAAATTCATTGCTAAATTTGCTGTAAAGTTGTTACACAGAAGCAGAAAAACAACTCTACCAATATTCCTGAGAGCAATATGTTGCTGGGAGACCACTAATGACTTACACTCTTTGGCCTTAAACTACTCAAATGTCTGTTTTTATAAACTAGGCTGGAGACTGTACTTCAAAAATTTCTTTTCATTAGAACCATGTGACACAATGTTATCAACTACATGTAAATGGTGTTTGTTTATGTTTTAGTATCAATCCTGGGGCTTGAAATCAGGAACTGAATGCTGTACTTGGGCCTTTGTGCTCCAGGCTAGTGCTCAACCAATTGAGACACAACTCTACTTCCAGCTTTGGGGCAATTAATTGGAGATAAGAATCTCATGTACTTTCCTGCCTTGGTTGGCTTCAGTTGTGAACCTCAGATCTCAGCTTACTGAGTAGCTTGAATTGTAGGCAAGAGCTACTGGTACCTGACTATTTTTTTAATTTTAAATTTTTATTGTTATTATAATGGTGATATACAAGGGGACTACTATTTCATAAATGAGGACTGTTACTTCCTCCTTCACTCTCTCCCAATGCAACTATTTTTTAAGAATATAATTATTCTATTGGTATTACAAATGAATTCTATAAAATGAATGACCTATAGAATTTTTTAAAAAGGAAGTTTTTAACTTTTCCATTTATCTTCTTTCTTGACAGTCTGACAAAATTTTCTCCTCATACTTACTTCTTTTGTGTGTAGTCATGGGGCTTGAACTAGGCCTGGGTGCTGTCTCTGAGCTGCTTTACTCAAGGCTAGTGCTCTATCTCTTGAGCCACAATTTTTAATATAGTGAAGATTTCTGCCCAGGCTGGCTTTGAACCATGATCCTTGGATCGCAGTCTCCTGAGTAGCTAGAATTATAGGTGTGAGCTACCAGCAGCCAGCTTAACTTACTTTTGATTGTGTATTTATGTGTGTATAAATGTGTCTGCATGTGTGCATGTTGGTAAAATTGAATTCTGAATATTTGTTTTGTGTACAAAAAGACATTCAAATATTCTTTTAATTTACTTAACTAATGTGGAATATGAAACATTTCTTAATGAAAGTTCTTTCTGATAAATTTTGTTAGATAATTTTCATAATCACATAAAATTATGTTGATATATCTCATACATTCATATAAACTAGTTTAATAAAGACAAGCTATTTTGAGTAATAAGAGGTTTTAAGATTTTGTCTTCTAGATCTGGATATAAATTTAACTGTTATTACTCAGCCATGTCCCCATCAACATATTGAGATAGGCAATTTAAAGCCATGTTGATTATTCCAGGAAGTTAATAGGCAACCTTAACAAAAAATAATCAAAGGAACAATAGAAGTGATTTTCTGGAAAAGAAAAAAAATACAAACTCTTATGGGAAATGGGCTTTCTAACAGGAAAATATATTAAGCAACTATTAAGATCTACAAGTACATACATCTTAAGACAAAGATATTGCAGTAATTTTGTGAGAGCAGGTGCAACAGAGAGGGACAATAGGGAGGGCATGAAGACACATGAAAAGTGACATCCAGGCAAAGCATTAACAACCTACAGTCAGCAAAAGGCTTCAACATCAAGCTAGGGTAGACAGAACCAGTTTCTAGTCCTAAATAGTATATCACACCTATACAGCAATCAAATGTGTTTGGTATCAGTACCTCACATATCACTCTTATACTCCCTTCCAAGCAGACAGACTTTTTCCCCCTTATGCTGTCCTGGACCTTGATTTCAGGGCCTGAGCACTGTCACAGGAGCTTTTATGCTCAAGGTTCATGCTCTACCACCTGAGCTACAGTTCCACTTCTAGATTTTTGGAGGTATTGCAGATAACAGTTTCACAGACTTTCCTGCCTGGGTTGGCTTTGAACAATGATCCTGGACCTTTATCAATTGAGTAGCTGGGATTATAGGAGGGAGCCACTGGTGCCCAGTTTCAGAAAGACTTTTAAAACTCAAATCTTGTGCAGCTCTGCTGTAGAACCCAAAATGACTTAGAAACAACTCAGCAAGAATGTTGACAATCAGTCATTTGACATTCTTTCACATGCAATGTAGAATAATTCTAAAGTATCAATGAAACCCTAACTTAACCAAAATGGAAGGTTGAAACAAAGTAAAATAAGTGATAATTTGAATGATTAAAATAACATGATAGAATTATGAACCTGTGTAAAATATTAAAAGAAATATTTTTTTCAGATTAGGACTGCATGACATTATTTAGTTGTAATAATTTACTGAAAGGAAAATAACAAATATCTCAGTAGAAATGAGAAAATAAATTCAGAAATTGTTCCCATTATGACACAAACCCTGAAAAATAACATTTCATTGTTTGAATCAGCTATCTCAGGTACAAATTTTACCCAAGTTTCTTGATATATTTTTGAAATCTGAGTGTTGTGTTCTTTTGAGGCAGATTAATAATTGGGTGAATTATTAAGTCTGTAATTACCAACTTATTCCAAGATACTATATATCAGAAGTTCCCAACAAAGCATTATTTCTCTGTTTACAATAGAACCAGGGTGTGTAGTTCAGTGAGAGAATGCTTAATTAGCATTTACAAAGCTCTAGATTGTAGCCCCAGCATTACTCACATACATACCCCTAAAAAAATGAGTGTGTGAATTCTGTCAAAGAATAATAAGGGCAAAGAAAGATGGGGAAACATATGTGCTTAGCTGAAAAAAATCTCTGAAGAGGTTGATGTTAACATTAAAGATAATGAGGTTTCCCAGAAGATACAGCAAACCATCAAGGTATCTATTGCACTAAAATTTATGCTACAATTATTGACCATATACTATACAGTTGAAAGTACAATATGAAAGATGTTAAAACTGTTCTCAAAGGTGAGACTTGCCTTGAGAAGTATACATTTATTATCTAGACACCATCTCACAATGTATGTGTTCTTCAATTCATATTGAACATGATAGAGATATATGATTTTATATCAATTTAAATTATCTAATTTAAAATTGTCATTTAATAGCCCACAAATAAAGAAAATAAACTTTATGTAAAACTGTCTCTTCTTTTGTCTTTATAATCCTATATTTAAAGATTAGTATCTGTTGTACATGTAATGAGTGACCAGATAATACCTTGAAGATTAGAATCAGAAGATAATTTTACATATCATCACATCAGTTCATCCAAAGGATGAGCACTAGTCACCAAGTTATTAGTGTCGCTTTGAAAGACAGCCTCTTCAGTAAATGGTGCTGGCAAAACTGGTTAATCACTTGTAGAAAACTAAAGCTTGATCCTTATATTTAACCCTGCACCAGAATCAACTGCAAATGGATCAAAGATCTCAGAGTCAAAGCAGACACTCTGAAAACACTACAGGATGGAATAAGAGAAACACTAGGTCTCTTTGGCCCAGGCCTAAATTTTCTTAATAGAGACCCAGAAACACAACAAATCAAAGAAAGGTTGGACAAATGGGATTGCATGAAATTGCAGAGCTTCTGCATGGCAAAGGACATAGCTAGCAAGATCAATAGAAAGCCCACAGATTGGGACAAGATCTTCATTAGCCATAAAATGGACATGGGTCTCATATCTAAAATATACTTGAACTCAAAAAATTAAATCCCCCAACAACAAATCCTCCAAGAAACAACTGCTCAATAAATAAGTGGGCTAAAAACTTAAAGAGAAACTTCTCTGAAGAAGAAAGAAGGATGGCCAATAGACACATGAAGAAATGCTCAATCTCTCTAGCCATAAAAGAAATGTAAATCAAAACAACATTGAGATATCACCTCACCCCAGTTAGAATGGCTATAATCAAGAACTCTAAGAACAACAGATGCTGGAGGGGATGTTGACAGAAGGGAACCCTACTGCATTGTTAGTGGGAATGTAAACTTGTTCAACCACTTTGGAAAGTAGTATGGAGGTTCCTTAAAAGACTCTACATAGAGCTCCCTTATGACCCAACAGTCCCACTTTTGGGCATTTACCCAAATGATCACAAACAAGACCATACTAAAGCTACCAGCACAACTATGCTTATTGCAGCATTATTTACCATAGCTAAGATATGGAACCAAGCCATTTGTCCCTCAGTAGATGAATGGATCAAGAAAATATGGTATATATACACAATGGAATTCTATGCCTCCATCAAAAAGAATGACATTGCCCCATTTGTTAGGAAATGGAAAGACTTGGAAAAAAATATATTAAGTGAAGTAAGCCAGGCCCAAAGAAACATAGGTCCATGGTTTCCCTTATTTGCAATAACTAGTATATGTCTGTGTCAAGCAGAAAAAGTCAGATAAGTTGATTTTAGATTAAATGAACTCTAAGATAAGTATTTAAATGTTTTTTTTCTTTCTTGTGATTGTTTCTAACATATTTATAAGATGATTTTTTTGTTGCTTTGTATGTCCCTCCCCCATGGTATAACCCCTGCTTTCATTGTACTTGATGTTGGTATAATTTGTGGAGGGAAGGGCAAAAACGAATTGTTTAAATAGGGAAACAAGTGGACCCATTGCAACAATAAGATGTGCAAATCGTTATGTCGAAAAAAGAACTTTACAACTTTGGCGGGGCGGGGGGTGGATGGTGGTGGTGGGGAGGGCCATGGAAAAGGATGGGAAGGGGACACAAAAGAGGGGGCAACAATGCTTGATGAGAAATGTACTCATTACCTTGCCCATGTAATTGTAACCCCTCTGTACAGTATTTTCACAATAAAAAATCTCAGACCTCAAATATTATTCTGAAATAGGGCTACTAACGAATATAAAAATGGAAAACGTTAATTTTCTAGGTAAACCCTCCAAATTCCTCTGTTACTAGGGATTTCTATTACAAATTGAAATTGAAATGCTTTTCCAGACAATGACCAGAGGAAGAACTGGAACATTCCCATCTCTGAGCTGGACATTCAGCATTAGAGATTTGAACAAAGCATCAGAGGTATTAATCATCCCCACATAACATCAGTGACTTCACATGACTTCAGAAAGTAGTGTGCCTCTAGGCTGTTATGTTTAACCCTGAATAACTTGAAATTTCTGGATCAACTAGATAAGGCCAAGTAAGCCTTTCTATTTTTAAAGATGATGTTGTCCACTGTTCCTCCTATATTCCTCATTAAAGCAGGTACTTATCTCATGTGTTTTAAAGAACACAATTCAGAAAATTAAGTGAAAATCACAAATACATAGTAATTTAAGTATATTCAAGAAAATTCTAAGTTTATTCTAATCAATTTTATTATCAATGAATTAAATTTGGCCTCTAAATTTGTTATGAGACAAAAATTATTTACCTTTTTCTACTTGGACTTAAATATATGAACAGAATTGAATATCAATGGTTAGGCACTATATGTGACTTAAATCTATAATCTTAGGTACTTTAGAGGTTGAAACCTTACAGATTACATCTGAAAGCCAGCCTATCCAGAAATATTTCAGATAGGTTTGGTCCAATTAACAAGCAAATGTTTAAACGGGAAGAATGATTGCCAGCTGAGCAAGAGTGAGCCACTGATTTCAAATTCATCAAAGCATGAAGATTTCATTTCAAACTCCAGTACACACACACACACACACACACACACACACACACACAAAATATGGCCAGAAAATATCTATGCATGTGTGCAAAGAGTGCAGTTTTATTAAAATCTCTGAAAAGTTACAAAAATGTGAATAATAAAATATACTTGACTAGTGTAAATAGCTTTGCAAACTGTTAGGGAACACAGTAAAAAATTAATTAAAGTTAGTTATTTTGCCAATCTAAAAGAAACAACAATTTTGGTAACAAAAAATTTAAAAGAAAATGATAACACTGAATTATTGGAAATTGAATGTAACATGCAAATTAATGATACAATTATTTCTTTAGCACCAGATAATAACAGTTGTTTATTTGTTTTTACTTGTGAATTTAATAAGCAATCATCTGAAAATAAACTGCCTCCTCTACCAAGGCATTTATAACTTTAAATTATGAAATTGTAAAAAGAATGAAGAGAAATGGTAAAAATATTAAATAACAATAGTGCTAGCAAATATTCTATTTCTGTGTTTTTATCTAGTAACAATGTAATTAAGCAATGTTTTAAAAATCACATTGATAAGTTGTGAAGCATTATTCTTCTACAAAGAAATTCTTGTAAACAATTTTTATGAATTTTACAATTTGTTTTTAGTAGTGTAAAAATGATTTGTTTCCGTTTGAATTTTCAAGTAAAAAAATAAAATTAATATCATTTTACGGTTTTAAACATCATATCTTAGTTTTTAGTATCTTTGTATTAATTAAAAACTATTATAGAGATATATGTTTGGGACATTTTTCTTATATAAATAAGAAAAATAATTAAATGACTACACTAAAATATATTTTTACTTATACTGACATCTTCAAAGAAAATGAACTCCAGATCTCTGGTTCCATCTATTATTACCACCATACAATATTCCAGTTAACAAACAATGACATGTATAAGACACTATGTTAAAAACGAACTTTACAACTTCTGGTGGGGAGAAGGGGAGTGTCAGGGAGGAGGGTAGGGAAGGTATAGTAGTGGAAAAACAAAGGAGGGGGTAACAATACTGGATAAGAAATGCACTTATTACCTTACTCATTGTAATTGTAAACCCTCTGTACAGTATCTTTACAATAAAAATTTTAGAAAAAGATCTTTTATTCAAAATGTATTTTCTTATTTTTTCACTTTAATTTCAAAGTGTCTGTGTGTGTGTGTGTGTTTGTGTGTGTGTGTGTCGGTCTGTCTGTCTGTCTGTCTGTGTCCAGTTAAGTATATATTATGGGCAGTTAATAATAGAATTTCCTGAAAAATGGAAAGTGAGTGCAAAGAAAGTTGAGTCTGGAGAAAGAAGAAAACAAAATTCAGTAATGATAAAACATATAAATGTGTTATTGTTCAGATTTATCTGGAAATAATAGACACAGCCATCATAAAGAGTAAAACCTTCAAAAGCCTAGTTTTTCCCAACCTACATAATGTTCAACAATAAAAGAAAATGAGTATTTAATTATTGGGTTCAATAATTGCAACACAATGGTTTCCATCTACAATACAAATTTACAATTAGTCTGAGAAATATCCTGAAGTATATCCAGAGGGAATCTCAGAATATGGCGACTTAATTAAACCAACAATCCCTTCCCCACAGGTAATTTTTAATGATGTTCAAATATATTAAGCTCATTAACATTTAGGGATAATAACTTTGGAATCTGGGAAGGTATATTCCATAAAAACAAACAAACAAATAGGAACTATACATCAAATAGAGAAGAATTATGAACTCAGAAAAGCCACTACTAAATTGATGAAAATTATGAATAAACATCTTCATGAAATTGAGAAAAACAATGAATTATTTGAAATAGGAACTAGACATAGATTTAACGGTTCATTTGTCTATTTTTTTCATCTTTTTATGCACTGAGATTTTCTGATTGGAAGGCAGAAAACTGGGTCCACAAAGACATCTACACATAACTATGAGCAGGAATTTAGGATAGCATTTTGAGATTGTAGTCATCTGGTAAAGGAAATTAATTGGATTACCAGGGCACACTTTGTATAAGCACAAAGCTATTAAATGGGGAGGAGAAAGGAGAAAAGTAGTCCTATGTATGTGATAGTTTGTGAAGAAGCCATCAGTCACCCTCAGGTTTGAAAGTGGAATAATCAAAAACCAATCAACCCAGTAACCTTCAGCCACTGGATATACTCACCCCTTGAGAGGGTAGAGTATTTGGCATTCTCCTGTCTGGTACCTTGACTTCATCTTGAACTTTTAACCTCTAGAACTATAAGATACTGCTTTTTGTTCCTTTAATATATTAAAGGAAATGTATGACAATTTTTAACAGACACAATAGGAATCTAAGGAACTCAGATAAATTGATACTATAATTATATTATAAAATAATTAAAAGAAAAAAGTTTAAAGGTTGTATAATACTGAAATATGACAACACTAATAGGAAGCAAGCATCCAATAGAAACAACAGAAACATAAGGGCTATAATTTCATAAGTCAAGTAATGAAAAATTTTTTGGATACTGTGACTCCCTCCTTTACTTTCCTCCATATATTTTGAAAAGGTCATAATGATAATAAATTTAAGACAAATCTAAACTAAAACTGTACGATCAAGCAAACTACCAAAGCCCAAATTAGCTAACTGTAAAAATCAACAACAACAAAAAGCTATAGAACTGATGTATATGAATGCAAGAATTATTCGGTAAAACACAAATTGAATTCAACAGCCCATCAAAAACATAATAAGCCATGATATAGTTGGTTTAATTCCAAGACCAAAGGATGCTTCACATATGCACATCAATAAACATAATGTATCCCACTAACAAAATGTAGCATAAAGGATTATTACAAGTACAGAAAACATTTTACACAAAAATTTAACATTGTCAATGGCAAAACATTTATTCTCATGCCTACATTTGTATTGATCAAGCTTTGGCTGGGCTATCCTGTTCTCATCTGTGCTGGTTCCCATATGCCAGTGAGCTTGAATCTATTCCTCATTTCTCTTTTTCTCTGATGACAATTATGCTACTCCTTCTTATGGCAGACTTATGACTGCAAGGCCAACCTCAAAAATGTGTTGTAATCTGGAGATATATCTTCATCAAGAATAACAATACCAATAAATACAGTAGCAGCACTTACTAGACACTGAGTTGAAAATGAATTACATACCTTGTGGGTAAGGACAGAAGGGAAAAACGTGGAGTGAGGGAAGGGATGACAATGTCAAAAAGATTTTACTCATTGTCTGACTTATGTAAATGTAGACCCTCCATATGTCACCTTTATAAAAAAAGTTTAAAAATAATGATACCATAATTAATAGACTTATCAGAGCAGCTAGTAGTTGAAGTAGATATTATATCAATACAATCAAAGAGAAAGCAAGTTAACTCTAGTCAAACACTCATCAGGTATTTTACACTAATTAATGTGCTTGTTCTGATAAGGAACCTATTTGAAATAGATACTGATTTAGAAAGGAAGGCCCAGTTTCAGAGATTGATGTTACAACTTGGGGAGAGGGCATGGGGGAAAAGGGAAAGTGGCAAAAAATGAGGGAAAGAGTAACAAGTTTTGAAAAGTAATGTACTCACTACTTTATGTATATAATTATAACCTTTCTGTGCATTATTTCCTCAATAAAATTTAAACACACACACACACACACACACACATGCACACACACACACACAGTCCTGAGCTAGGTAGACAAATTGAATAAGGAATAAGGGTCTATAAGATGTTTTAGAGTAGGGAAAATCCTAAAAATTGTTCCCAGGGCTCCAAGTGAACCTAGCTGAAATATCATATACATGATGAACTCAAACTCAGTGTTTTATATGTTGTCTCATAAGAAAATCAATTCATGATTCAAGAAACTAGGAGGAATATATTACAATCTTTCAAAAACCAAAACTAAAAAAAAAAAGACAAAAAACCAACAGAAATATTGAAGGATTATTGAGGTCAACAACTTAGTACTGAGAGAAGTCAGGTCTTCAAAGTCTTTTCAATTCTATGGCAACCACAGAAATAACAGGAAAGTGAAAAATGCAATATTGTTTTGTGATCAGAAAACACTAAGTAATTAGGTATAGAATGATTATACCTCAAAATAATAAATTATATATACATATATATATCATAACCCCACAGACAGTGATATATCAAATTGAGGAAAATGAAAGTATTTCATCCTAAGTATAAGGAATACAGCCTCTTGAAATAATGGACAAGACTTGATCAGGCTCTTTGCAAAGTACAGAAACTCAAATGATAAGTAGGAACATGAAAATGCACTCACCTCCCTAAGAAATCAGTAAACAGCAATGACATGGTAAAATTCGTAACCCACAGATGTAAAGATTAAAAATACTTGAAAAATAAGTTTCATTTCCATAGAACATGTATAGATTTTTCCCTATCATTTTCCCTACACATTGCATTATGAAAAATGATTTGCATATCATTTATATAATAAGTATCAGACAATTTAGAAGTAATTGAATATATATTGTAGTCTATATGTAGGTTATATATGAATGATATACTTTTTTGCATAAGGGATTGAGAATTCATAGATTTTTGGAATCAATCGCCAACAAATCCCCAGGGAAAAACTAGAATATAGCTTATTTTTCACAAGTCTATTTTCTACCTATCTTACAAAAATCTATGTGTATATCAGAAGACATTATTCAAGAGATACTATTCACAATAGATGAAAAGAAATTTAGGTATACATAGAGAGGTTAATGAATAGATTATAGTTTATTACTCATTGTGATACAAGATAAAAATTACAGTTAAACAATCTGTATATATTTTTTCAATCATGTAGAAATAATTGTCTTAATTATCTCTCGTGCTGTGGCTCAAGAGGTAGAGCACTAGCTTTGAGCTAAAGAGTTTTGGGACAGCACCCAGGTCCAGAGTTCCAAAAAAAAATAAAAAGAAAGAACATTTAGAGCTGGACGCCAATGGCTCATGTCTGCAATCCTAGTTACTCAGGAGGCTGAGATCTGAGAATCGTGGTTCAAAGGCAGCCCAGGCAGGAAAGTCTGTGAGAGTCTTATCTCCAATAAACCTCCAGAAAACCAGAAGTGGCACTGTGGCTCAAGTGGTAGAGTGCTGGCCTTGAGCTAAAGAGCTGACAAGTGACAAAAAATAAAAATAGGATTTTATCGATATGTCTAATTTATTTTTCCTGAAATGTATGGGTATCGTTATTAATTTTTCCTTTATAATTTTATTTTTTGCCAGTCTTGGGGCTTAAACTCAGGGCCTGGTCACTGTCACTGAGTCTGTCTGTGCTTAAGGCTACCGCTCTACCAACGTGAGCCACAGCACTATTTCCAGCTTTTTCTGAGTAGTTTATTTCAGATAAGAGTCTCATGTCTTTCCATTTCCTAACAAATGGGGCAATGTCATTCTTTCTGATGGAGGCATAGAATTCCATTGTGTATATATACCACATTTTCTTGATCCATTCATCTACTGAGGGGCATCTGGGTTGGTTCCATCTCTTAACTATGTAAGCAATGCCTAGGGCCCATGGTTTCCCTTATTTGCAATAACTGAGTGAAGCAGAAAAGGTCAGATAAGTTGATGCTAGTGGAATCAACCCCAAGATAAGTATTCAAATGTTTTTTTTTATTATTTTTTCCTTTTATGCAATCGTTTCTATCATGTTTATAAGATGATTTCTAGGTTGCTTTGTATGTCCCTCCCCTACAGTATAACCCATACGTTCACTGTATTTGATGTTGGTATAATTTGTGGAGGGGAAAGGGAAAAAACAAATCATTTAACTAGGAATACAGGTGGACCCATTGCAACAATGAAATGTACAAGTCGTTATGTGGAAAAACCAACTTAACAACTTTGGTGGAGGGTGGGGAAAGGATCAGGTGGGAGGAGGGGAGGAGTATGGGAAGAGATAGGAAGGGGAAACAAGGACCAGACAACAATGTTTGATAAGAAATGTACTCATTATCTTTCCCATGTAATTGTAACTCCTCTGTATGGTATTCTCACAACAAATTAAAAAAAAGAGTCTTATGAACTTTTTTGCCCTTGGCTGGCATTGAACTGTAATCCTAGATGTCCTGAGTAGCTAAGATTACAGATGTGAGCCACCACTTCCCAGCTTAATTTTTCATTTCTAATAAACTATAATCAGTCTTGCATTTCATAATCTTGACTTTAAAATTGTATTTACCCTGAATCTCTCATTTCTTACAATTTAGAAATTATGTGAAGATATTAACATCAATTCCTATGTTTCTTTCAAATGTGCTCACATTTTATAGGGTCTTATACTTCGTTTTACTGTCTCCATTCTTTCATTTCACTTCTGAGAAATAACTTTTAATGTATTTTCACATTTTGGATGTTGTTTATGCTCATTATTATGTTAATTACTTTTAGCATGTCATAATTAATTTAAATTGCCATCAGGTGTATTATAAATGTTATTAGGTTCCTAGTTGGAAGCAAAAGTTAAGTATTTTCAAAAGATCTCTTATTTTACAAAATGTTTCATAGAGGTACATTTGTATCAAATAATCAGGTTATTCCCTTTGCATTAATTGCATGTTATGTTCATTTTCATAATGAAGTTTTAATTATTTATTCTTTCTAGGGGAGGTAAATAATAATGATTAACAAAATTAAAATTTTTGCTTAAATAAGGGATAGATGAATTAATTTTATATCTGAAGTTGCTTGAGTTTAGCAAGTTTCAGATTGGTATGAAAAATACCTCCACATAAAAAATCTATCTCTAGGTGGATGACAGACCTTGTGACCAAAAGTTAGGCTTTATAGAAGCTACTTGAAAGGTCCAGTGGTAATATATATTTAAAAGTTCAACTATGCATTTAAGATGGGGTCAAATGTATATGAAAACAAAGAAAATTGCAGTATTTGTTCTTCAGAACAAAGACGATGTGACATTGAAGATCTGTAAAAGAGTTATGAAGACTGTTCAAGGGAATAGTACATCAAAAATATCTTGCTCATTTCATAAGAACTTTGAATAAAGTAACCATATTTCCCTGTTGCATAGAAAATCTTGGGTTCCTTTCCCAAAGTTCAAGAGGCCTTTCTATCCCTTCTGAAGAGCACTCTGGAAGGAGATTTAAGAGTATTCTTATCTAAAGTAGCATCTTCGATAATGCAACTATTAAGCAACTATTTTGTGTTGCAGCTAAGGCCTGGCTGGTTAGCATGTCTTTATTTCCTCAAAATGCAAGGCGTATATCCAGGAAAGTCTTAGTATTTCGTGAACTTTTTTCTCTATTTATTCAATTACTAGTGTAGCATTAACTTTCTGCTGTCTCTCCATTTCTTAGCTTTGAAAACAAAACATGAAAATTCTAAATGCAGAGCCATCTTTTTCAATATTACTGCTGCTGTCAAAGCACCCAACTCAAATGCTAGTAGCAACAAGAGATAGACAGCCTTTTCCTAAAACTAATCTATGTGACCTTGTAGGTTCTTGGTTTATCAACTAACTGATCCTATAACTGCTACTCTTCTCCTGTATCATAAGAAATCCCTATATCTAGTCTTTTTTTCCCACCAAGGTATTTTCTTGATAAACACAATACCTGTGTGGGTTCTTATTTTAACTCATCATACCAAAAGAATATATTGTAGCAAAAGATTCCATGTTTGGTGAGTTCAATGTAATGTAAATGTTTTCAGCCATCATGGGATATTGTTCCAGTATATTCCTTTTGGCATTCACAGGAATTCTAAATGGGAAAATATATACACAGTTTTGATGAGGAACATAATTATTACATTCACCCACTATTATCAATGGTTTAAAAAAAGGTAATTGATGTCATTACTTTATTGGAAAATAAAGAGTATTCATTTATTTATATATTAAAACATATCTTCAGATCATTTTTTTTGTTGGACATGGGGTCTGAACTCTGGGTCTGTGTGCTGCCCCTCAGCTCTTCAGCTCAAGACTAGTGCTCTGCCACTTGAGCCACAGTGCTACTTCACGCTTTTTCTGCTTATGTGGTGCTGAGGAATCAAACCCAAGGCCTCATGCATGCAAGGCAAGCACTCTACCATCTAGCCACCTTCCCAGTCCCCAGATCAAATTTTGAATAACATTGTAATATTACAATACAAAATGAATATTCTCAATTTTAGAGTATGATTCCTACAAGTCCTTCAGGAGATAAGTTATAACCTATTCATTCACTTTTCCTGTGAAGTTAAAAATAATATACTGCTAGACACCATATTCCAAAGAAACTTCAGTGTTCCAAATGATTAATCCAGAAAAGATTATGCCAATATATCCTTTGTGAAAAACCAAAGCTTATAAGATTTACAGATCTGTTTAACAATAAATAAGACTCTTAAACAATAAACAGTTTTTATTTTTGTTAGATTGAGGTAATAGTAACATTTTAACTAAAAAATTATGCAAATTATCTACCTCATTTTCTTAGTGACAGTTTAATTATCACATTCAATTACAATAGCTACACATAAAAAACTGTAGAAAATGTTAAGTTTCACATCAATTATAATGTTCTTTTCTTTTTCTATATAGGGCAAGTTTTCTTAACTTTTAAATAATTCCAGCAAAGGTAACACAAGTATAAAAACTCTAAAATACAATTCCATAGAGAGAGCTGAAATGTTGACTTGGAGAGGAACTCAACACAGAATTTTTAAGAATAACAGACAAAAATATCCTTAGCATTTTCTGCATTTCAGACAGATATAAAACTTTTCAAGACTTTCTGTCTCCTGAGTAATGTGTGAGCCCAGCATTTCTTCCATTTTCTTCTTGTTTTACATCTCTCTTTCCAGTACAAATTATTTTTTTGGAGACTAAAAGTTGTTTTTGACCAATGTTGACTCAGCTAAAATTCCTCCAGACATCTTTTTGCTAACACAATAAGCCATTGCAAAGCCACTATGCCTTTATTGGATTTTCTAATTAAAAGATATTTTAATGTATAAAAGATCCAGAAGTTCAGTGGCAACATGAAACCACTAACAGTGGTTTAATGACAGGGTTATTTTTCAATTTTGTCTTTGTGCCCCACAATTGTGGTATAATGTACTTGAACTCTGGTCAAGTGCATTGGCTTGTAAATTATATATATGTATATACATATAAATATATATACGTACATATATGTATGTATATACATATTGAAAATACATACACATATGTATTTCCAATTTTCTCAGGTCTCTCTCCATTTTTTTATTGTGAAAATACCATACAGAGGGGTTACAATTATATGGGCAATTTAATGAGTATATTTCTTATCAAGCATTATTGCCTCCTCCTTTGTTTCCCCTTCCCATCCCTTCCCATCTCCCCCCACACACACCTCAGCCAAAGTTGTAAAGGTCGTTTTTCGACATAATGACTTGTACATCTCATTGTTGCAATCGTTCCACCTGTATCCCTATTTAAACGATTTGTTTTTTCCCTTCCCCTCCACAAGTCATTCCAACATCAAATACAATGAAAGCAGGGGTTATACCGTGGGGGAGGGACATACAAAGAAACAAAAATTCATCTTATAAATTTGTTAGAAACAATCACATGAAAGAAAACATATTTGAATACTTATCTTGGAGTTCATTTCACCTAACATCAACTTATCTGAACTTTACTGATTGTCTCAAACATATACCAGTTATTGCAAATAAGGGAAACCATGGGACCTATGTTTCTTTGGGCCTGGTTTACTTCACTTAATATAATTTTTTCCAAGTTTTTCCATTTCCTAACAAATGGGGCAATGTCATTCTTTCTGATGGAGGCATAGAATTCCATTGTGTATATATACCACATTTTCTTGATCCATTCATCTACTGAGGGGCATATGGGTTGATTCCATATCTTAGCGATGGTAAATAATGGTACAATAAACATAGCTGTGCTGGTAGCTTTAGTATGGTCTTCTTTGTGATCGTTTGGGTAAATGCCCAAAAGTGGGATTGCTGGGTCATCTGGGAACTGTATGTGGAGTCTTTTGAGGAACCTCCATACTACTTTCCAAAGTGGTTGAACAAGTTTACACTCCCACCAACAATGCAGTAAGGTTCCCTTCTGTCCACATCCCCTCTGGCATCTGTTGTTCTTAGAGTTCTTGATTGTAGCCATTCTAACTGGGGTGAGGTGGTATCTCAATGTTGTTTTGATTTGCATTTCTTTTATGGCTAGAGAGGTTGAGCATTCCTTTATGTGTCTATGCCATCCTTCTTTCTTCTTCAGAGAAGTTCCTCTTTAAGTCTTTAGCCCACTTATTTATTGGACAGTTGTTTCTTTGAGGATTTGTTGTTGGAAGATTTAATTTTTGAGTTCCAAGTATATTTTAGATATGAGACCCTAGTTTGTTGTATGGCTAGTGAAGATCTTGTCCCAATCTGTGGGCTTTCTATTGATCTTGCTAGCTATGTCCTTTGCCATGCAGAAGCTCTGCAATTTCCTGCAATCCCATTTGTCCAACCTTTTTTGATCTGTTGTGTTTCTGGGTCTCTATTAAGAAAATTTCGGCCTGTGCCAAGGAGACCTATTGTTTCTCCTATTCCATCCTGTAATGTTTTCAGAATGTCGGCTTTGACTTTGAGGTCTTTGATCCATTTGGAGTTGATTCTGGTGCAGGGTGGTATAAAATGATCTAGCTTTAGTTTTTTACAAGTGATTAACCAGTTTTGCCAGCCCCATTTACTGAAGAGGCTGTCTTTCTTCTATTATATTTTTTAGCTCCCTTATCAAAGATTAGATGGCTATATGTCTGTAGGTTCATTTCTGGGCTTTCAATTCTTTTTTATTTTTGGTTGGTCGTGGGTTTGAACTCTGGGCTTGGGCGCTGTCCTTCAGCTCTTCAGCTCAAGGTGAGTGCCACAGCACCACTTCCGGTTTTCAAGTCTCGGACTTTCCTGCCCCAGCTGGCTTTGAACTATGATCCTCAGATCTCAGCCTCCTGAGTAGCTAGGATTATATACGTGAGCCACCAGTGCCCGGCTTGGGTTTTCAATTCTATTCCATTGGTCCTGAGGTCTATTCTTGTGCCACTACCAATTTGTTTTGATTACTATGGCTTTGTAGTCGAGTTTGAGATTTGGTATTGATATTCCTCCAGCACTGTTCTTTCTGTTGAGGATCGTTTTTGCTACTCGAGGTTTTTTATTGTTCCATATGAATTTTTTGATTGCCTCCTCTATTTCCTTGAAGAATGAGGTTGGAATATTGGTCGATATTGCATTGAATTTGTAGATATTCTTGGGAAGTATTGCAATTTTCACGATGTTGATTCTTCCAATCCAGGAGCATGGGAGGTTTTGGCACTTTCTAAGTTCTGTATTGATTTCTTTTTTCAGGTTTTTAAAGTTTTCAGCACAGAGGTCCTTCACTACGTTGGTTAAGTTAATTCCTGTGTAATTTATTTTTTGTTGGGCTATTAAAGTTTGTTTTTTAACATAACATCTTCTACATCTCATTATTGCAATGGGTCCACCTGTATCCCTATTTAAACAATTTGTTTTTTTCCCTTCTCCCCCACAAATTATACCAACATCAAATACATTGAAAACAGGGGTTATACCATGGGGGAAAGACAATGGATCAAGAAAATATGGATATATACACAATGGAATTCTATGCCTACATCAGAATGACATTGCCCCATTTGTTAGGAAATAGAAACACTTGGAAAAATATATATTAAGTCAAGTAAGCCAGGCCAAAGAAACATTGGTCCCATGATTTCCCTTATTTGCAATTAATAGTACATGTCTGAGACAAGCAGAAATGGTCAGTTAAGTTGATGTTAGGTGAAATGAACCCCAAGATAAGGATTCAAATGTTTTGTTTTTTTTCTTTCTTGGGATTGTTTCTAACATATTCATAAAATAATATATGTTTTAAAAGATGATTCTCCACTATATGTTTATGAAGGGAATCAATTTGAACAATGGAGATGTGTTTCTGATGTAATCAGATCTCAGAATCTGGCAAATTTCCTTGGGAACTTTTATCTATTGTATTCAGCAAAGGCCTGGAAGACAATAAAAATGTATGTTTTTCTTGTGACATTTAAAAAGTTACTTCAGTTTTGTTATTTTATTAAGTTGCCTCCTTTTGATAAATTTTGATTTCAAAAACAAGATTTAATTTCCTTAATCATTTCCACTAACCTAGCCACTATTTTTAGGCCATATTTAGGAAGATTCTAATGCTACTTTTTCCAAGTGTAGGCATAAATTAATCCATCCTCATGAATAGTCAGTTTTTACCCATATGGTTCACAATGAAGTTAGCCATAGATTAGGTGTGTGCTTGGGAAACTTAAAGATCTGAGGAGGATCAGAATGAATGAAAACAACAAGAACAAAGGAATTCCACAGCATTCATTTTTTAAAATAAGGAAAGCAGTTGTTGTGAAGTCTTTTGTGCAAACTTAGGCTGAAGTCATAATAAGCACACACACACACACACACACACACACACTCATTAGCACGGATGTATTGTCACGAGAATGCCTATCAAATAGAGGACATATTTGAGCTGTTATTTGCTTAGCACTTGCAGCTGTTTTAGTAGCATTAGCCTTCTTCTCTTCATCAAAATGGTGTTTACATCAAATTTCCATAGGGACAACTGGATCTGACATCCTTGGAGATCAACTTTTCATGCCAGTTGTTACAGATTCCATTATAGTTGAAGGAAAGGAGAATGTATGGACTGATTTGAGATGTATAAAACACAAATATTTGGCCTTGTGACTGTACATTTAAACCTTCACTTCAAAGTGTAAGAGTGCATGATCAAATGACCTATAGTTGATGGTCAATACTCCCCAGCTTTTTTTTTTTTTTTTTTGGCCTCAGTTGTTACAGGTTTAAAATCCCAGATTTTAATCTCACATGTCTTTTCTTGGAGAACTGTTTGGATGAGAATTAGTCTTCTTGAACATGAATTATAAAACTAGCATATTGATGTGCAGTACAAAAGACGGAATGGAACACAGTCCTACTAAGTTTCAGGTATGTACAATAATGGTTCAGGTAATTTTTTTTTTTTTTTGTCGGTCATGGGGCTTGAACTCTGGGCCTGGGCGCTGTCCCTCAGCTCTTCAGCTCAATGCGAGTGCTGTAACACTTGAGCTACAGCACCACTTCCGGTTTTCTAGTGGTTTATTAGAGATAGGAGTCTCACGGTCTTTCCTGCCCGTGCTGGCTTTGAACCGCGATTCTCAGATCTCAGCCTCCTGAGTAGCTAGGATTACAGGCATGAGCCACTGGCGCCCGGCTGGTTCAGGTAATTTTTATCAAATACAAGTTGCTGATTTTCTCCTTGTTATATGGACATAATAATAATTAAAAGGTTTGAAAAATGAGAAAAGAACTGCAATCGATTTTGGTACCCTGGATATTATATATATTTATCTGAACTAGGGAAGGGAAAGGGAAAGACAAAATGGTGAGACAAAGCACAAAGGCAGAACCTTTGCAACAGCGATACAAGACAATTTGTTGGAAATAATCCGTATAACTTGGGGAGGGGAGGGCTTGGGGGAAAGATTATGGAGAAAGATGAGGGAAGGGGTAACAAGTTAGACCATAAGTGTAATCACTTTTTTACTTCTGTAACTAATCTCTCTGTACATCACCTTGACAATACTTTTTAACTGAGAAGAAAATAACATATGTTAAATGTATTAAATTGTATTCTGCTGAACAATCCAGAGCTTTATCCATCCATATGATCTAGACTGCAATGATAAAGCTCTGTAAGAGGAGGAGGATTAAACACTCAAGATCCTTAAGCTCTAAGATTCTGAATGCCATAAGATCTCCTCTTCATTTGGCCAGTGTGGATGGCAATGAAAACTATAAATGCCTAGAATCTTGAAAAATATATGTAATCATTTTCTAGGAACTTAGAATATTGTGTCTCCTTCAGTTTTTATAAGACAGAAAGAAACTGAAGGTAATGTCTAGAAATAAATATAGAGAGGAAAAATAGTGATTATATTAACTCAGAGCTAGTAGCTTTGTTAATAAATCAGAGGATAAGAAAGCTGCTGGGAAATATTAATTTTATGACTAAGTGCATGTGTGAAAAGTTGCAGGTAAAACTCAAGTGAAATCATGTTCTCTGTTTTTTTTCGGGGGCGGAGGTGGTTGTGGGGCCTTAGCTCTGGGCCCTCAGCTCTTTAGCTCAAGGGTAGCACTCTACCACTTGAGCCACAGAGCCACTTCCAGCTTTTTTCTTTTTGCTTATGTGGTACTGAGGACTCGAACCCAGGGCCTCATGCATGCAAGGCAAGCACTCTACCACTGAGCCACCTTCCCAGCCCCTTTCTATTTGTTTTATAATCAAATTTGTACATTCACTTTCATGATGCCATAGTCAAACTCCACTGCTTAAAAACATAACCCAATTATTTTCTAATTGAGGCAGGATTGAGAATGAGAGATTTCAATAAAGTTAATTTGTATAATAAAGAAATAAAAAATCTAATTGTTTTATTACAGCCATCAGAATATATCCACTGAAGAAGCAACTGTCAGAACCATCTGAATTCAAGGTCCACCACTCACAGGTGGTCTTTCCCACTTGTTTCTCTTCTATTTCAGATATTGGAAATGTCAGTTCTACAACATGCAGCTAATCACATGGATACTCAAAAGAAGGCAGGGAAAGACAACTCAGCTCATCAATCTATTTATGATGGAATGGAACACACAGGAGCTGCAAGAAATAGAAGAGCCTAAGTGTGTGTGTGTGTGTGTGTGTGTGTGTGTGTGTGTGTGTGACAAAGAATATCTATAGAGACACAGAGGGAAAAGTGAAAGACATTAAATCCTCTTTAGATATAGTATATGAAATCAGCTTTAAAATCACCCATGATATATAGAATTTCAGGTGAAAAAGACAACTGAGACATTTTGTGAAAACAAAATAACAAAAAAAAACAAACTTTCAGGTAAGATGTAAAGTAGATTTACTTAAACCATAAAAAATGAATTATGCTCGTGGAAAAAATACAGTTAAGCAAAGATAATTGTTATTAGTAGTATAGATAAGACAAACCTATCTTTTGTTAATTAAAGGACAATTAAAGATATTCCTACATATTATTTTAAGACTAATGTGATTGCTAAAATATAAACAAAAAGGAATTCATACAAATAGGAATGCTTATTTCTATAAATAAAATTAGAGGAAGACAGAAAAAGAATGAAGAAAACAAGAGTCCAAGTTAGGCTTACATCGCATTGAGTTTTGCTTTTAAACAGGAAGCAAAAATTTCTGCTTGAGGAAATAAATGCAGGACTAAGGGGAAAAGAAATCAAGGAATTTGCTTAAAATGAATGAAAGCACATTTGGGGAAATTTTGACATTGTTATTATAACATATCTTTGGAACACAATACATTAGTATGAATTTTAAGCAAGCACAGACAACAATTGAAAAGAAGACTATAGACTGTGGTTTGCTGACCTACTGGATAGTGTTGGATTTGGATTAAAATGAATTCAAGTAATACTCAATCCTGACACACTTCAGAGGCTTCTGAAGGAAAAATCAAAGAGAATCCAAAATGAATTTGAGAGACTGAATTTCTCATTTCTTCAAGACCAAGTGAATATATGAGAAGTACTCCTGTAAAATCATTGTCAGAGAACAAAATTACAACAGTATTTCCATAGACTCTGGACCTAAATAGCACACGTGTTAGAAGGAAAAGATTGAAACTTACTCTTTTCCTGTTCACTCTCATAAAAAGATTGAAATATGTAATTCTTCCTTGGTGCTGTTTTAAGTGACCTCACTAGGCAGACATTACAGGGAATATTTGACTATCATTTTGTAGTCCAAAGATTTAATTTACAAAGTGTTTGTTTAGCTAATGTTAACTCTACTAATTAGTAAATATAATCACATGTGAACTAAATCACTAGTGACTGAAATGTTTTAAAATAGAGAGAAATTAACTTCAAAAACCAAGAACTGTATTAGAAAAGCTCTTGACCTGGAACAAATAAATGAGTCTCTTACCCTATTAATAAATAAAATTTGGTCAAATAATAAATTTTCCTAGGCCCTTAGATCTTTATCTATTAAACAAAATGTGCTCAGCGAGTATTTTTAACAGCTTTCATGGGAAGTTTATATTGAATTTACTATAAATTTCCCAAATGAGATACATTGTCAAAATAGCTCATCGCTAAGCTGAAGATGTGGCTCTGTGGAGAGCAGTTCTCTACCATTCCAGGGTCATAGATTCAATTCCAGCCCCCAAATAACAGCAACAAAATAATTATTAGTAAAATAGATGGGGAAACACAACATTCCTTTGCTACTTTTGGGGACTGAAAAATGCACTATCAATATTCTATACTTCAAATTTAACCATAGGACTATAGCACCAAAATCAGGTTAATTCTGTAACAACAAAATTCTGAGTACCAATGTAACAAAATTCTGAATACCAATAGAACACCCAGAAATGAACCTATATGTATGCCTAGAGCCATGTGAGTTTTGACAAAGGGGGCAAAAACTATATGTTGAAAAAAAGACAGCCTCCTCAATTAAATGGTGTTAGGAGAAACATTCATATGCAAAAGATTGAAACTGGAACTTTGTCTCTCATCTTGTAATCATATTAACTCAAAGTGAACTAATAAAGTTAAGACCTGAAATACTGC
Organism: Dipodomys ordii; assembly: GCF_000151885.1. Lineage (NCBI taxonomy): Eukaryota > Metazoa > Chordata > Mammalia > Rodentia > Heteromyidae > Dipodomys > Dipodomys ordii. The sequence goes on from NW_012267360.1 coordinate 184,117, forward strand.
AATAACCACAAGAGAAACACTGTATTTTATTGGCATAGACAGTAACTTCCTGAGTAGTCTTTTAGAGGTTCAGCAAATAAGAGATGTAATTGACAAATGCAATTGCATTAAGCTAAATTGCTTCCACACACAGATAAGAATGCAACAAAGTCTTTGCCAGATATACATCTGACAAGGTTCTAATAACCAGAATATGCAAGGATTCCAAAAAACTAACCCCCCAAATTCAATAATCCAACTAATAAATGACCAAAATGTCTGAATAGACATTTCTCAGAAGTAAAATTTGCCAAAAAATTAATGAGAAAATGCTCAATATCACTGGCCATAACAGAAATGAAAATCAATACAACACCGAGATTCCATCTGCCTCAATTAGAATGGCCATCACCAAATAGATTTAGTAAAAACATATGCTGGTGAAAATGAGAAAAAAGAATGATATGCCACTGTTAGTGAGGATGCAAAATACTATACCCACTGTGAAAAATAGCATGAAGATTCTTCAGAAACCTAAAAACAGAATACCCTATGATCTAGCAATATCATGCTTGTGCATTTATCATAAAGATTGCATATCAGAATACAATAATGACCTCTGAATACCCATGTTCATTGCTGCAATATCCTCCATAGCCCACTTATGGAAACAGCCCAGATGCTCTACTAACCATAAATGGATGATGAAAATGTGAGAATATATACTTATAAATATTATATGAAAAGTATGTCTCCTTTGAGGCAAAGTGACAGCACCTGGAAAACTATGTTGTGTGAGATAATTCAGACACAGAGAGAAAATACTTATCTTATATGTCTAAGTTAGTTTTAAAATATAAATATATGTGAATAGGTGCATATATACACAAACTGTAGTGATCTAAAGAGAAATAGATTCCCATGGTATAGCATCTTTGAATAAAATGAATACCCAGGAAGTTGAAAAAGTCTTCTGTAAGAGAGTGGGAAATAAGGGGAGGATGGCAGATGAGTAGACAAAAGATGGGTGAATCTACTCATAATACTCAAATTACATACATTAAAATGGAATTAGGAAACTTTAGGAGAGGGGTAGGTTTAAAATAGATGTGGGAGAGAGTGAAGGAAATTGGTGTCACTCATCATTTTTTTGAAGATTTAAATTCACATGTTGATTTTCCAAAATTATTTAATCATACACAATGTTCATTAACATCAACAGAGCAATGAATATGACCAACTTTCCCTAGGTATTTCTCAGTTCTTGACTGTCAGAAAACCTAACATCCATTTTCATTAAATATATGCAAAATCACCCTTATATAAGTATAACTTTCCACAGCATATGTCACAAGTAAATTTTTACTTTAGTTCTCCAAGCAATGTTGTCCACTGGCGACTTCAAAAAAGGTAAAAATAATGGCTAAATATATGACAAGGTTTTACTTAATAGAAATAACAATTTGAATACTGACACCTGGCAAAATTCCGAGTATTCACACTGAACTTATTGTCTACAATTATCTATAATTTATGTAAAGCCTATGAAAATATAGGATCTAATTTATATGTATTTGTCCTTAAAAGAAATAAAGCTCAATCTTTGCAATAAAATATATATATTAAAACAGAAATAAAGCTCAGAGATTCATCAGAAGTAGAACTAGATTTGATATAGAGATAAACATAAAAAGCTATATTTTGCAACAAATTCATAGCAAATTCTTTGTATAGTTAATGTAACTCTATATATCATAGATTAGGATTTCAACCTTACTGAATGTAGAATTAATGGTGTTTTAATTTTTTACTGCATTCTGATCAACCATGAAGCTATAAGAGCCAATTATTTTTTTTCCAATTTCATTCACATGTCTGAACATTAACAATTATTATTGAATTTTTATTACAAGAAAAATATATCATCAAGCTTTCTTATTCTTGAGTTCAAGGTATCTATATACAATCAATCACAGATCAAAAATGTAGCTAAACCCATCATAATAGCATTTTACTGAATCTATACATATTTTCCTTTCATTTTAAAATAAAATATTTTTATATACCATTTATAATATATTAAGTAGTATAGGAAGCCCCCAGGTAGGTTAAAGTATATGAAAAGAGTAAATATATATATGTATATATATATATATATATATATATAAAATATCATTTTATGTAAGCAACTTGAGAATCTCCAGACATTTATGTCTGTGTAAGTTTTGGGAAGCAAGCCCATTGAATACAGTGAAATGATTGCAATCAGCAAACTAGTTGGGAACTTGTTTTGAAAATTGTTTCTAAATTTCCATTTCAAAACACAATAAATAAATAAATTAATTAATTAATTAAAATTTTGATGCATGAGAAAGGAGGAAAATGTTCTACAACAAAAGAGAAATGTGTTGCCTTTTATTTTACAAAGTAATCAGCTTGCCAGTTCAAACACCTGTGATTTAAAAATCTAAGAAAAAGGTGGATGGGAAGGGATGAAAAGGGGAAACAAAAGAGGAGGCTACAATGCTTGATAAGAAATATACTCATTATCTTGCCCATGTAATTGTAACCCCTCTGTACAGTATTTTCACAATAAAAAAATCTAAGAAAAAATTTTATCATGAAACTAATTTATTATGATTTATAAAACAATAATGTTAAACTACACACCTTTGCTCAAGCCTATAATCTTTGACACTGATCTAAAGAAGGAATTCAAGCCATCCAGAGCAGTAAGTCCCATGAGAAACAGTAAGGCCCAAAGAAATAGAAGATAAAGAAAAAAGTCTCAAGTAAGTACAGCCATATGATTCTTGAAAAATGTGAAACATATGTTGGAATAAGAAATGATAATTTACAAGTGAGGCTAGCTAAACTTGATATCCCTAATAGTAGTTCAAAACTAGATTCCTGCAACCCTGTACTGTAGTCAGTTCAATTACCTTAAAGTGAGAACATCACTACTGAACTAACCAAAAGAAAAGGAATACAAAACTAACTATATATAGGCAGAGTTAACAACATTCTGAATATGATTCCAATGGATCAGAAAATGCAAGTAAGAATTTAAAAATGTTATTACCCCAAATTTAAAATTTATATCTTAATCAGATATTCATCTGACAGGGAATTTGTATCCTGTATATGTAATGAACTATCCAACAAAATAAATATTTTAATAAATAAATGAGCAATTAAAAGGAAATGGACACTTTTAAAATGAAAAAGCACAAATGGCCAATTAATACTTGTGAAATGTCTAACATCCTTAGCCATCAGAGTAAACTAACCAAAGCTATATTGAGATTCTAACTCGCCTAATTAAAATGGCAATCATCTGGAAATCAATTGAAAAATGTTGCCCAGGATATAGAGAAGTCATTAGATAGATATCTAATATTAGGCAAGCCACTATTGGAATCAATATAAACATTTCTCAAAATATTAAAAACTTGGGTCTATCTATATCACTTCTTAATACATACCCAAAAGAATGAAAATCAGCTTATTATCAGGTTTCCTGCATACTATGTTTATTATAGTACTATTGAGAGTAAACTATAGAATAAGCCAAGAAGGATGGATGCAGAAAGATTATGATATGGACAGACTCTTTTTACTTTAATTGAGTTTTAAAAACTTTTCTTCTGCTGGCAATTACTTTGGGTAAACATGTTGTCAAGACATTTTATTGCTGTCAGAACCATAAAGAATGCAGAGGTCTCTATCAGACTGGCATGCAATAAAATGGTAGCTTAATTACCTGACAGTTTAAGCTGATATCTGAAATGAATTTTAATACCCTCTAGGTACATTGATCTGTATTTTGAATTATGATTTCAAATATTTTCCCAGTGTGTAAGTCCTTTAAGTCTCATTTTCTTGGACTGAGTATGGAAAGACTTCTAATCATAATTCAAAGCATGGTTGTTTGTGTGTATATGTGTGTTTGCCTGGAAGGAATTATGATTTAATTTGTTTTTAATGAGAAAAGTAATTTGATCACAAAGCTTTAGAAAATAAGGGGAAATTGAGATAAAAACATCTTGATTCTATAGGATGCCTTAAGGCAAAATGCACATATAATTTATCTTTTTGTTTGTTTGCAAATATAAACAATATTGTTTCACATGTTACTATGTAGAAACTATATTGTGTTCATAATATAAAATCTTGGGTTTGGTTATTTTCTCACATTATCAACACATAAAATATATACTTATAAAGATATACTTAAAGAAGTAATGATCCATAATGGATATTTATATATAATCTGTGTGTACAAATATGTGCACATAACTATTATATATTATATGTAACTATTATTATATACATGTTTGTTTGCTTTTGTCAGTTGTGAGGCTTGTATCTGGGCCTGGGTCCTGTCCCTCAGCTCTTGAGTTCACACACCGCCACTTCCAGCTTTTTCTGTTTATGTGCTGCTGAGGAATTGAACCCAGGGCCTCATGCATGCGAGCCAAGCACTCTACTACTGAACCACTTTCTCAGCCAATTGTTAAAATGATATTTTCTTTATTAACTGAATATATACAGTAACATTCTTTGAATATTAGCTGCATACTTCGTACTTTCTGAACTGTAATAGTATTAAGAGTTAGGCTTTATGAGCAAGGTACTAGTGGATTATGCCCATAATCCTACCTTCTCCAAAGGTTGAGATTTGAGGACTGGTATTCAAATTCAGCCTGGGCAAAAAGTCTGTGATACCCTTATCTCCAATTAATGCCTTAACTGTCTCCCTCCCCAAAAAAGAAGAAGGATTGGAGTAAAGCAAAATGGTCAAGTGTCACGTGGTATTTGAGAGGCAGAGATTTTGAGGTTAGTGGTTTGATGACAGCCTGGAGAAAAATGTATGTAGATTACCATCTCAACCAAAAAGCTGAGAATAGTGATGTGTTTTTCTCATGGGAGAGACATATTTAGGAGAATAGCAGTCCAAATTTGTCCCTAGACAAATTTATGGAATTCTTCTTGAAAAAATTGCTAAAACATAAAAAAGATTTGGGACAGGGTTCAAAATAAATTTCCTACCTAGAAAATGTGAGAACCAAAGTTCCTACCCTAGAATCACCAAATAAAGACATAATAGATAGTAGATAGAGCGATAAAGGGGTAGAAAGAGATAGGGAATGAGAGAGAGAGAGAGAGACAGGCAGGCAGGCAGACAGACAGACAGACAGAATTTACCTGTAGCCTTGTACATACTCCTTTGCATTCGTACTCCACTTCTTTGCAGTCAAGGCAGATACTAATCAATTTTGAGATTGATATTTTTCCACTTCAAATATTCAATATTTATAGTGTTACTATATATAAGTATATATATATATATATATATATATATATATATATATATATATACTACATATATAGCTTGTGGAACTTACATCCAAAGGTAAGCTAAGTAAATGAGAAAATTTGAAGCTTTCAGATCAAGCATACAAAATAAATCTGAATCCTAAACTTATGAGGTATTTCCTCACAACTCTATCTGTTAGCTTTTCTTTATTTTTTATTTTTTGTGAACATACTGTACAGAGGGGTTACAATTACATGGGCAAGATAATGAGTACATTTCTTATCAAGCATTGCAGCCTCCTCCTTTGTTTACCCTTCACATCCCTTCCCAGCATCCCCCCCCCCCCCCCTCAATTCTCCCCCCCCCCCCTCACCAAAGTTGTAAAGTTCGTTTTCGACATGACAACTTGTACTTCTCATTGTTGCAAGGGTCCACCTGTATCCTTAAACGACTTGTTTTTCCCCATCTCCTCCACAAATTATACCGACATCAAATATAGTGAAATCAGGGGTTATACTGTGGGGAAGGAACATACAAAGCAGCAAAGAAATAATCTTATAAATGAGTTAGAAACAAATGCATGAAAGAAAAAGAAAACATTTAAATACATATTCTTTCTTTCAAAGTAGAATTTCTTTCTTTGCCTTTCTGTTATTTTTTTCTTTTCTCTCTGAACTATCCAGTATGTTGGAAAGAATGTATTAAAATGCAGAAATACTTGGAAAAAGGCATATCAAGCAAAGTAAGCCAGACCCATAAAAACATATATAGCCTGCATGGTTTCCCTCATTTTTAATAACTAGAATATATGTATAAATCTACAAGTCAATTGCACTTTGACATTATTAATTAAACAGCACTTTAAGCATTCTTACACTGAAAGGAGGATAATTTTAGGAGAGAATCTCAGTGACCCAATAGCTATGAGTATATGACCAATAAAATTATGCTTATCTAAATGAACTCCAAGAAATGGAAATAAGAGTTTTTGTGTGTTTTTTAAATCGTACTACAGTATGTAGTTACTTCTTTTTTCTTTCTTTTTCTGATTTGGTTTATTTCCTGTTGTCACTGTTTTGGATTTCTGTAGTTGCCTTTTTTTTTTCCTTTGGTCTTTTATAGCTTTTTTTTTCCCCCCAGAGCTGAGAACTGAACTCAGGGCCTTGAGCTCGCCAGGCATGAGCTCTTCTGCTGTGCTAAACCTCCAGCCCCTGTTTTTGATTTCTGTACCCTTTGTCTTGTATATAAGTTGGTCTGATTTGCATAGGGGAAAGGAAAATCACAGAAATGGTGGGACAAAGGGTAAAGTAATGATACTCACCAGACAAAATGTTAGAAATGAACTCTACAACATGGGGCAGGGAGTGGGGAAAATGGGAGAAAATGAAAGAGTGGAAACATTGTTCTAAAAGACATGTGCTCATCATGTTACTTTATATAACTGGAACCTTTCTATACAACATCTTTACAATGACCTCTAAATTTAACGAAATATACAAACATTTAGGACATTTGCTTTCATTGCTGAATATTTTTATTCATTGCAATGTATCTTTAAAGCTACAATGCAAAAATCTTCCATTCTCCCTGAACTTCTACCCATAGCTCATCCTCTGTCAGAGTTAGAAAAGCCTAATTACTACCAGAGTTAAAGAGAAGGGATCTGGTGCAATTTCAGTGAGTGTCACAGGCTTGTAACAAGTACACTCCACTTCTGAATATGGGATGCTTTGAATGTCCCTCCCCCACGGTATAACCCCTACTTTCACTGTACTTGATGTTGGTATAATTTGTGGAGGGGAAGGGAAAAAACAAATCGTTTAAATAGAGATACAGGTGGACCCCTTGCAACAATGAGATGTACAAGTCCTTATGTCAAAAAATGAACTTTACAATTTTGGCTGGGGGGTGGAGATGGGGGGTTAGGGGGGTGTGGGAAGTGGGAGATGGAAAGGGTTGGGAAGGAGAAACAAAGGAGACAACAATGCTTGATAAGAAATGTACTCATTATCTTGCCCATGTAATTGTAACCCCTCTATATGGTATTTTCACAATTAAAATAAAAAGATCTTCCTTGCTTTTAACATGAAACTATGAAATAGTGAATCTTAACAGGAATCTGACATTCTACAAATTTGTGAGCAATCTCAAATTCAATGGCTTCATCAGCAGGAAACAGACTAGGCTGTATCAGGATGGAAAAAAAAATGTCTCATGCTTGATTCCTGTCAGTAGAAAAATTAATTATGCTTGGGGACCCAAGTGCCTTATTTATTCTATTCTAATCACATGTGTTGTGTGTGCATTAATAGTAAAATTAAATCTGGATGAGAGAAAATAGAAATAAGTCCTGCTGTGTTTTGTGCATTTTAATTTAATAGTGTGAGTTAATTTTCAGGATAAATCAAGTTAATAATGTCTCAAAATTAATATAATTTGAGTTCATGTTTACAAATCTGTATCAGACAAGATGTACTTGAGTGGCTTTGTTGAAAGAAATAGGAATAAAAGAAAGAGATATCATGAACTTTTGGTCCTCTAAAACCCTTTTTTTCTGGGGTAACTTTTTGATTATTATAGAAGTAGAATTTCTAGATATCTATTATAATAAAATATTCACTCCTCACAATTGCTGTCGCATTCATACACATATAAGGTTTTTTGCATGGCATATAAATATAGATATAAGAAATATGAGGAAATTTCCATTCATCAAAAAACTTATTGCTCTGAATTTATGGGTTTGGTCAGCATTATTGAAATTGAAATATACAACCTTTAGAAAATAGCTCTCTGATATCCTTAAGTATAAATTGGAAACACTTTTCATTGAACAGCCAGATTTTGATAAGAAGATTAAAATGTGAAAGGTAAAATTACTAATATCTTCAACAGAAAGAAAAGGAATCAAAATTGGAATAGATCCTGGGATAGCAGTAGATAGGGAGAGTAAGATAGAAGTTATCTGGGAACTATGAATGAAATGATGACTGAAAATAATTCCTGTAGCAAAGAATTATTGACAAACTTCAAGCCAATGGTTTCCAATTGTCTTTATGTGTTATGTATTAAAATGTCATTCTCCCTTTGGCTGTCTCAAAAATGTCAGTAAATATATGGAATAATCTATAATTCCTTCTATGACAATACTCTTATTGATTATCTGTGATACAAATGAAATTATATGAGAGAGGAAATGACAAAAAGGCAAATGAGAAACCCCTCATCACACAGAGCTCTAACTCAATGGTACAATGCTTGTTTAGTAATCATAAGGAAATGGGTTCTATCCCTCGTGGTTAAATGCAATGAATAAAACATTTTATTTGTATGAGCTTCCATTTTAGCATAAGAAACAATATGAAATTAAGGCAGCAAATGTCAGATAACTCTTAGTAATGTCACAAAGAGTAAGTGCATACACTCTAAGAATGTTGTAGACAGATTTAATTTATAGTAAGCATAGGTCCTGGGGGCAAGGAAGAAGGCTTATTATTTATTTATTTATTTCAGCTAGAGGTGAGTGAATGGATAGCTCTGAGTATAAGAAGGACTGTTTCTCCCTCCATTAACAATGTACTCTGCTGGGCCTCACCTTTGGGTGAGCTCCCTTGAATGCAAACAGATAACAGGGCTCTGAGAAAAGATGCATTAGTCTTTCTTTTGTACCAAAAGAAACATATTAAATTTATGTTCCATTTTCTTCAATCTACATTGATCCTTTTCTAGTAGGAAACAGTCCTACAGTTAGGATTCATTCTAGTTTCCAGTGCTGAGTTATTCTTTTTTATGTTAATTGAGTTATTTCAAAGTGAAATTTAGATATCCAGAGGTCAAGTGTCTTGTCCCAGAAGTAATACTCTATTTGATTTCTTAATGGATATATTTATAAAGAATTCTTGAGCATATGAGAATGAAAGCAATAATAAAGGCAGGGAAGTGGAAATTAAATCAATTTTGAGAATCATTTCAAATTTAAGATCGTCCTTTTCCTAAATATGTAGGACATTCTAAGTGGAATTATTTTTTAAAAAGCAGAAAAATATCTCCACAAATAACTGGTTATTTCCGTGTCAAAGTGAAAGATGATACAGTCAAGAGAATAGAGCTATTAAACTCCAATAGCTAGTTTGAAAACAGAAGATAATAACCCATTAAGGTCTTTAATAATGATTTTACTCAATTTTTTAAAAGGGAAATGTTTGTTAAGAAACTTAAATGCCTCTTTGGAATTCCAAGTCATCTAAAGATATTAGAAATTTCCCAAGGCAAAAACGATAATCTGAAAGAAGTGCTTATTAATTTGGGACTCTATAATTCATTAAAAGTCAACATTTAAGTTGGATCCCTCATGATTTGCAGAGGTAAAATAAAATAATCTCAGAGAAGTTATAGTGTTCTTGAAGACAGTTGAAATGTGTAGACAGTTTTCTCTTAAAATTTATTTCTTGGAAGTGGCGCTGTAGCTCAAGTGGTAGAGCACTTGCCTTGAGTTGAAGAGCTGAAGGACAGCGCCCAGGCCCAGAGTTCAAGCCCCACGACCGACAAAAAACAAAAAACAAAAAAACAAAAAATAAAATAAAATTTATTTCTTTCATCTTTTGAAATTCCCAAGTTAGGTAATATGAATATATTTCTCAAGAAATTGTTATATTTATTTGGTTAAAATTATTTTATTTAAAAAAGTAGTCAATTCCATAATCATATTGGACTCATCCTTACTACAGACAGTCTGGATACAACTTACATTCTTCTATGTAGACCAAAGGTGCAAGTCTGAGCTTATCTTCTCCATGGGGAATTACAATAGTCCACCTGACTACTGATTTTTTTTAATATCAATGTATTTTTTAATTGTGAAAATACCATATAGACGGGTTACAATTACATGGGCAAAATAATGAGTACATTTCTTATCAAGCATTGTTGCCTCCTCCTTTGTTTCTCCTTCCCATCCCTTACCATCTCCCACCCTACCCCCCACTCCCCCCCACCCCTTGGCCAAAGTTGTGAAGTTCGTTTTTCAACTTAATGAGTTGTACATTTCATTGTTGCAATGGGTCCGCCTGTATCTCTATTTAAACAATTTGTTTTTTACCTTCTCTCCACAAATTATACCAACATCAAATACAGTGAAAGCAGGGGTTATACCATGGGAGAGGAACATACAAAGCAACAAAGAAATCATCTCATAAATATGTTAGAAACAATCGCATAAAAGAAAAAAAATTGAGTCCTTATCTTGGGGTTCATTTCACCTAACATCAACTTATCTGGCCTTTGCAGACTATTGATTTTATTGCATTGTTTTAGTGCCAGTCAAGGACCTTTAACTAAAGGCTTGGGTGCTGTACTTGAGCAGTCTTGCTCAAGGTAAGCATTCTAGCATTTGGGCCATAGCTCCCCTTCTGGCTATGTGGGTCATTAATTGGAGACAGAAGTCTTACAGATTTTCCTGCCTGGACTGGCTTCAAATCTTAGTACTGATTCTTAACCACTACTTTCACAGAGAGATCTGATTAAATTTGCTTCAAATCAATCTTTCTATGCTACGATCATATTATTGTGAGAAAAGTTCATGTCAAATAAATATTATTAATATTAATTGCATCTATTAGATGATTTGTGTTGAGTTTCATAATCATGTTCTGTCCTTATTTAGTATTATGGAATAATATGCACATTGCATTGAAGTAAATTCTCACCTTCACTTTTGGCAGAAAAACAAGCAAAACAAACAAAAAAATTAACATTATTACTTGTGATACTTTTCAGAACATGTCGTTACTGACAGTATACAGAGTTTTGTAAAACTGAGCAAGCTAAGACAATTGCTAGAGAGAGAGAATTTCTCTCAGTTCTCAGGTATGTTGGAAATAATAGTACAGTAAAGGCTATTGTCACACAGCTGCTTGTTACGTTTGAAGAAAAAATAATTATTGAAAATATTTTTAAAGACACCTTACTAGTCCTCAAAAGCATGTTTTTCACTCACTATATACTTACATCTAAAATTTGAGTAATTTTAGTCAATTATATGGTTATACATTCACTTTCATATATTTGGATTCAAAAACTGAAGGCTATGGGATATTACAATGTAAAATGCTATATTATTCTATGAGAAGTATATTTCACTGTCTCATGTCTAAACAAAACCCTAAAAGAATCTTGAACAAGTTAATAAATATTATCAGGCACCAGAGATATTTTATTATAGAGCAAAATGGTATGTATTTTTACATTTGGTTGTAGAATCGAAGCCCAAAATAATTTGCAATTACATCTTTTTCAATATCTCATTATTTGCAAAACCTTTTGTCTTCTCCTCTGTCATTTTCATTAGCAGTAGCAGCAATTTACTGAATTACTCCTCATGAGAATTTATAAATTATTATAATATAGACCTCTGAATATAACAAAGGGCAAGAAGAAGTAATTCCAAATACTACCTGTGATAAAATACATAGTGTGATGGTTGGTGAAATTCATGTATTATAAGAGCATGTACTTACTCTTAATCCTAAAAGGTAAATATTAGATCTGATCAATAAGCAGGGGTTGAAGCCAGGAAAACTAGTAGAAGAGCTAATTTCAGTGATTGCAGGAAGTCAGACCAAATCTATTCCATCCAGGTAATCCATGCATCCATCCATCCATACTTCCATTTATCCAGTGATCTGCGCATCTATCTCTAATCATCCACCCAAGTCATCCATCAATCCATCAACCAACTGTATTCAATCATCCCATCCATCCATCCATTCATCCATCTACCTATCCATTCATCAATCCTTCTATTGCTTTTCTTGAACCATTGTCTCTATATGCTATTTGGCAATTTTGAAGAAAATATCACAGACAACAGAGCACCACACTTTTTTCAATAAAATATGGATATCATGATTTTTTTCTAATAGTGTAGATGATATTATTGTCAAAAATAATTACATAAAGTGGAAAAGTGATTCAGTTGATCAGACTAAAAATGTGAAATTTAATTTTATCTCAAGTTTACTTTCATTATACTTGCACTTACATATGTTTACAGGGGTATATAATCCATGGCCAAGCCAAAGACCTCTTTCATTAAATATAAAATAAAATTCTGTGTGAAAATAATGTATGTTCTCAGCATTTAATTGGCACCAGCTTGGAAATATTGCTAGGTTTTTTAAAGTGTAGTTTAGGCAGCAGATGATACTTAGACTTGACACAATGCATTTATTTATGCTCTTCAGTATATCTTTCATTGTTGATTCATACTGCCTTCCCAGAAATTTCTGATGTTGCTCTAGGGGTATGTAGGTTATCTTGTCTGCACCTGACTTCTCTACCTCCCTACAGCTAACAATAATTATTCTGAGTTGTTTTAGCTTGTGGTTATTTCTTCTTATTCTCCCACTGCCTTTTACTAATTTCATCTGTGCACATCAGTGCTACTTTGATAATACAGCATTAATCACAAATATCTCTGACAATACCCCAAAGCTAAGAAGCAGACAACATACTCTTTATTGTGTATCTTCATTTCAAGTCCACATTACATGTACTATAGAAAAAAAAATTCTGAACTTTTGGGCTAGCATCCTTTTAGACCCATTTATTTCTCCTACCTTAGTGTCTTACTATAAACATGTATTTGGCATTATTTGGCAAAGCTGAACTCAGACTTGTTGGGGGTAGGGGGTAGAAGGGCTTGAATATATGTATTTTTTAATAGACTGATTTTTCAAATTTACTAAAACATCATAGGAATAGTATGCTGGAAAATTGAACTAATACAATTCAGAAAAGTACAAATTCATTAGTTAATTATAACAAGAGGAATTCATTCATATGATAGCAACTTTCCATTTCCACTGGTCTTGAGCTACAATACTTTCTTTTCTGTGATACCTGCTCACAAATCTTTATCAGTCTCCCAAATTTGCTGGCACTTCAGGTCCACTCGTTGAAATGAAACTTCAGTGTAGTCTACAATCATTTTCAGTGAATTCTCCATGATCAGCTCTTGTGAATAAATAGGTCTTTAAGAAGAGGAAAATATTTGTATATCATGCTTAAAATATGACCACAGTTGAAGAGAAATTGAATGGGTGAAAGGATGAAGGCTAGGTTGCACATGAAATTAGAGTCAGCTCTCCATAAATACATATTCAGCAAATCAAAGATCAAAAATATTTTAAGGGTTTATCTTCTGAATATACAATTTCTTTATATCATCATTCCTTATCAATCCTGTGTAGCTCTATACCCATTTACTTTTTATGTAAGTACTCTAGTATCTGAGACATCAAGTATATAATATTTGCTTATGTTATTTGGTAAATACTAAGACATTATAAACAAGAACTTAAATGTCCACAGATTTTTATATTCACATTAATCATGCTACCAATATTCCATGAGTACTCAATGGAAGCTTTATGCTTTATATTGAAGCACACATTAGTACTGAAAGGTTACAGCCAAAATTAATTTTTAAACTGAAATCTCATGAGAGTGGAATCATCCACAAAAGTGATTATGAGATGCTCCTGGATTGGAAAGATTAACATCGTGAAAATGGCAATACTTCCCAAGGCTATCTACAAATTCAACGCAATACCTATCAAAATTCCAACCTCAT